>NC_063057.1:47504669-47621050 GCF_018812025.1 Megalobrama amblycephala | reverse complement strand
TAATAATCCTTAGAAAAACAAGAGGGCCCTGCGCGAATTTTCGCTTGGGCCCTAATAATAATAATCCTTAGAAAAACAAGAGGGCCCTGCGCGAATTTTCGCTTGGGCCCTAATAATAATAATCCTTAGAAAAACAAGAGGGCCCTGCGCGAATTTTCGCTTGGGCCCTAATAATAATAATCCTTAGAAGAACAAGAGGGCCCTGCGCGCTTAATTCGCTTGGGCCCTAATAATCCTTAGAAAAACAAGAGGGCCCTGCGCGAATTTTCGCTTGGGCCCTAATAATAAATTGAATTTAATCTGCATTTTAAAAATAATTAAACTGCCTTAAAGAGCGGACCACTTGTCAACAGATAAATTAGTCGTCAACAGATGAGTCTAAAAATAAAAAGATAAATAAATAAATAATAATAATAATAATAATAATATGAAAGCAAGTGAAAGCACCATGAAAGCAAGTTTTCTAACAAGTGGTTTCAAAGTCTGTGACACTGCCAAGAATTTCTGCAAGGCAATGGAGGGAGATTTGACACTCTTCAAAACGTTTTTACTCCATCCATTCATAGTCTGCAATTTTGTTAATCAGTTAAAGAACCTTTGGACTGACTGCCAGTTGCTTTCTAGATGTACTCTTTTCTACTTTTGATCCCTTCTTCTTAAAAAGGCATCTGTTCAGAAAAAAAAGAAAAGAAACCTCAGTATTAAATAACTGTTAAATTAATAAACAGTTAAATTAAACTTTTTTGTACACCTCTCCTTGAACACTTAAGATATGTAATGTAATAACCATTAAGGAACTATAAGAATAGACCTAACAGTCTTAAAACTTGGATATCATTTTACAAAATTACCAGGATGTATGAACATCACATTATTTTGAACTATTACAAATGCAAAATCAACCTTTCTGTAACCTTAAACACATTAATGTGGTATGTTAAACTTTTCAACAACTCTCCTTTAAGACTTGAAATATGTAAAATATGTGTAAAAATTAAGTTAACAGTTACAACTTGGCTAACCTTTGTGATAAATTTAGAGAAATTAATATGTAGGTATATATTTAACAATGGCCTCTTCTATTATTCATGAAATGTATTTGAAAACAAGATCTAATGCAATAAAACACATCCTGTATCCAAATGTCTTTGATTACTCCAATATTTAGAGCTCAACACTCAGACTGAACACTTTGCGTGCCATTTTCTTGGGTTCTACCTCCAGTAATATTTTCTGTAGAGCCACAAAGGTGTTTTTGAGGTCACTTGGGTAGCTCAAATTTAGCACGTAGATGAGACCAAACAACATGGCACATGCATGTGGGACTGATGGCAAGTCATTAAGGACCTTCACACCTTCAATAACAATTTCAACGTGATGTGGTGGCTGGGAAGGATCATCATCTTCCTTGAAGACATACACTGTCATTGTACATCTTTGAAGCTCAGATTCAGCTTCATCCTTCTGAACAACCTAATAAAAGACAAAGACAAGAAACTTATTACAAAGTTATTTTGATGAAATCAGTGACTGTTGTGTCTATATAAAAAAATATTAAAGACATTCTCCCAATCAAATCTCAAATAACAAATTGAAGGTCTAGCAATAAGAAAATGTAATGACTTGCAAAATCCAGCAGATACTTAATGTCGACTCTTCCAAATATTTTTCTCATAGCAACTTCACCTTATCACAAGTAAAGAATTGATACAAGTATTATATAATATCTATCTTCAAAAAGTTGCAACATATGCTATATATTGACAGCTTTACATGCACATGGTAGACCCTCGGGTTTTGAATGGCCGTGCTATTAAAATTATTTATAATTATTTAAAATTATTTCACGTCGGGTGGCCATAATTACCTGCCAGGAATGCATGTTAATAGCTGTCAGTGTCATGGATGTTTTGCAGCGCAAAATCTGACTGAACGAATAGAGACTGGAAAATAAAGGTATTTTGTTTTTCTTGTTTTATCTACAGTCGTTAGATCTAGAATTCTGAAGTGAAATAAAGTAGCAGGTAAGATTACATTTATTTGAATGAATTAGAAATATAATGATAACGAGAGAGCGCACGCGAGAGAGAAAGAGTAGCCTACCCTGTGAAGCTTTTGGATTATATATACAGTGGCAAGAAAAAGTTTGTGAACCACTTGCAGAATCTGTGAAAATGTGACATTTTAATAAAATAAGAGAGATCATGCAAAATGCATGTTATTTTTTTTTATTTATTACTGTCCTGAGTAAGATATTTTACATAAAAGATGTTTACATATAATTCACAAGACAAAACAATAGCTGAATTTATTAAAATAACCCCATTCATAAGTATGTGAACCACTGGTTCTCAATACTCTGTGTGGTTACCTGGATGATCCACAACTGTTTTTTTTTGTTTCGTGATGGTTGCTGAGTCCCTTGTTTGTTCTGAGCAGTTAAACTGAGCTCTGTTCTTCAGGACCTGTCTCCAGGTCCTGCAGATTCTTCAGTTTTCAAGCATTTTTGCATATTTGAATCAGTGACTGTATGATTTTGAGATCTGAGGACAATTGAGGGACTCGAACACAACTATTAAAAAAGGTTCAAACATTCACTGATGCAACACGAGAAAACACGACGCCACAAGTTTTAACTGCATAAATGTGCAACATTTCTTCAACAGCCTTGGTCAGGTCATTGAAAGATACAACTTTGATGGGAGTGATATCCCAGGTGAAAAAGAATTCTATTAAAAATATACTTTAATAAAGTGTACTAAGTATATTTTCTACATTTTGTACTATTTTCGTCAAATCCAAGTATAGTTAAGTGTATTCAATTATGTATTAACTTCAACTTAACATCTATTTAACTACACTTCTAGTGTAAATAGTATACTAAAATGGAACAACTTTTTTTAAACTTCAAGTGCACTAAAATACACTAATGAAAATCAAGATTCATGAGCAATTAAGCACACTTACAGTACAATTGCATTGTATTGCCATTCTAATGGAAATACACTTAAAAAGGCATTGAAGTGCAAATTATAGTTGTGTTTAAGTACATTTTGTGCATACTGCTATCATACTTATAATTACTATAAACAGTTAATTTAGTATGCTTCTGTAACATTTCAAGTGATCTACAAATGCACTTCCTAACTATATTTAGTGCTTTTAAAGTGTCCCACTATGACAATAATAGTGTTTTTGAAGTGAAGTTCAATTACAACCTAAACATCATAGACACGTACTTTCAGTGCAATGTTATTATAGTGTAAGGTAGAAACAAATTGAAAGTACATTTCATTTGTAATTTTATCCCCATTTTGTTATACTTAAGCATGAATGTTGTTATTATACTACAAGTATTACATTACAATTCAGTTCAAGTACATTAAATCAACAGATTACAAATTGCATTTCAGAAAAGGATCTTTATTATTAACACAAGTAACACACAAAAGCAGATATTGGCAAAAGAAGGAACCTTGAACAGTCGACTTTCTCTGAAATGCCGGGAACAGAACAATGGCAAACAACTTACTATACATGCATATCTACAGGTGCTGGTCATATAATTAGAATATCGTGAAAAAGTTCATTTTTTCATAGTAAATTATTTTTAAAAAATGAAACTTTAATTTATACTAGATTCCCTACATGTAAAGTAAAACATTTCAAAAGTTTTTTTTTTTTTTTAAATTTGTTGATTAGAGCGTACAGCTCATGAAAGTCCAAAATCCAGTATCTCAAAATATTAGAATATTTACTTTTGAGTTTCATTAAATGACCATCCCTACAGTATAAATTCCGGGTATCTCTTTTTCTTTGAAACCACACTAATTGGGAAGACTGCTTACTTGGCAATGGTCCAGGAGACAATCATTGACACCCTCCACAAAGAGAGTAAGTCACAGAAGGCCATTACTGAATGGGGTGGCTGTTTACAGAGTGATGTATCAAAGCATATTAAATGCAAAGTTGACTAGAAGGAAGAAATTGGGTAGGCAAAGGTGCACAAGCAACAGGGATGACCACAAGCTTGAGAATACTGTCAAGTAAAGCCGATTCAAACACTTGGGAGAGCTTCACAATGAGTCGAATGAAGCCGGAGTCAGCGCATCAAGAGTCACCACATTCAGACATCTTCAGGAAAAGGACTACCAAGCCACTTCTGAAACAGAAACAACGTCAGAAGCATCTTACCTGGGCTAAGGAGAAAAAGAACTGGACAGTGAACAGTGGTCGAAAGTCCTCTTTTCAGATAAAAGTAAATTTTGCATTTCATGTTGAAATCATGGTCCCAGAGTCTGAAGGAAGACTGGAGAGGCACAGAATCCAAACTGCTTGAAGTCTAGTGGGAATTTTCTGAAGTCAGTAATGATTTGGGGGGCCGTGACGTCTGCTGGTGTTGGTCCATTGTGTTTTATCAAGTGCAAAGTCAATGCAGCCATCTTCCAGGAGATTTTGGAGCACTTTATGCTTCCATCTGCTGACAAGCTTTATGGAGATGCTGATTTCCTTTTCCAGCAGGACTTTAGCACCTGCCTACAGTGCAAAAACCACTTCCAAGTGGTTTGCTGACCATGATATTACTGTGCTTTATTGGCCAGCCAACATGCCTGACCCCTGAATCTATGGGATATTTTCAAGAGAAAGATGAGAAACAGTCGATCCAACAATATACAGATGATCTGAAGGCTCAATAGAGCCTCAGCAGTGCCACAGGCTGATCACTTCCATGCCACACTTCACTGATGCTGTAATTTGTGCTAGAGCAAGTCATTTGCTGTAATATGTGCTGCCAACCAAGTATTGAGTGCACAAATGAACATACTTTAAAGAACTTGAACTTTTCTGTTTTGAAAATCCATTTTTTGATCGATCTTAGGAAATGTTCTAATATTTTGAGATACTGGAATTTGGACTTTCATGAGCTGTACGCTCTAATCAACAAATTTAAAAAAAAAAAAAAAAAAAACTTTTGAAATGTTTTACTTTACATGTAGGGAATCTAGAATATATGAAAGTTTCATTTTTAAAAATAATTTACAATAAAAAAATGAACTTTTTCACGATATTCTAATTATATGACCAGCACCTGTAGCTCTGACTTGAGTTACTAGAGGCATTTTAGCTCTCATTGTTGCACTTCCTCCGTAGAAGGGCCCGGATCTCTGCCACCTCGGTGTTGGGGAATCGCTCCCTCACTGCATCTGTGAAAACAGGAAAGAGACATGGGGATGAATTAAAACAGGATAGACAATGTATAACATTGAAATACAATCATTGATTATAATGGATTTGTCAATCAATCATGACAATGGATTTGGATTCATAACTATGACATTACTGTACCTAAAATTGCGTTGGTTTTTTCTGGCTCAAGCTGCTCCTTCAGCTTGCCTTTTTTTCCTTTCCCTGTGAGGGTTGCCTATAAACGCAATATGTCACTTGTGGTCACAGTATTGGTACCTGCGCCAATTTGCCAGAGGCCTTGTAGTTATATCCGTACCAGGGCTGGGATGAACAAAGTTTCACGTGGCGCACTCGGAGATGATTTTTTTTGCTGAATTACCGCGGAGTGTAAGTTATGCTAAAAAATAAACTGCCGGGATAATCACACAGCGCTTGCCGTAGGCTACACGTCCAATAATGACATGTCCGATTCGCGAA
Organism: Megalobrama amblycephala; assembly: GCF_018812025.1. NCBI lineage: Eukaryota > Metazoa > Chordata > Actinopteri > Cypriniformes > Xenocyprididae > Megalobrama > Megalobrama amblycephala. Next base: position 47,615,386 of record NC_063057.1, on the reverse strand, counting down.
CTAATGACTCATTTGAACTGATTCACTTAAATGAATGGTTAAAACAACTGATCTGTCCAACACTGAACTCATGAGACGTCTGAATCGGTGTATAACAAATTGGTACACTTTACAATAATGTTCCATTTATTAAATTCTAGTTACCTACATTAGTATTTTGTGAGAGAGTGGCAGAGTGTATTACTACTATACGTTGTTGTTATTTTTATGTGAATGAAGAATTAAAAGATGCACTTTTTTCAGTAAGCTATGCGTTTTCAACAAATGTTAAATTCTGTTGGTTCAGGAAGGACACCATGACAGGCTGCTGGCTCCCACTGTCGCTGTTAATTTTTATTTATTTTTTGTTGGAAAAGCACTCTCTGTGTTAGCTTAAAGCCCTCAAGTTTACATTGGTTACTGTTAGGGCTGGGCGATATATCGCATGCGATTCTCACGCGCATTTCGTCAGTAAAGCCGGTTCCCTGATTACCTCTAAATCGCCATCACCTGCTTTAAAATGGAGCGCCTTTTAATAGACAAAGCCGTAGTTCACGGACAAGCCACGCAAAATCGCGTTCAGTATCGAAGATGAATCGACGGTCTATTAAAAGGCGCTCCATTTTAAAGCAGGTGATGGCGATTTAGAGGTAATCAGGGAACCGGCTTTACTGACGAAATGCGCATGAGAATCGCATGCAATATATCGCCCAGCCCTAGTTACTGTATTCTTTCAATTGCTCTAAACAAGTATTTTGGGTGACCTTTTTTTTTTTTTTAATTGAATGCTAGACATCAATTTGTTGTTATTTTCATCTGAAAGAAGAATTACAAGATGCACTTTTTTTTTTAGTAAGCTAGGCCTATGTGTTTAAGACTTCAAGGTTTTATAGAACGCTACCTCTGACTAAGAATGCATTACTTTGCACTTGTATAGTCTTTTATTTTGGACTTTTTATAAATTGGTATTAGTCAATTAATGGGGAGATTATCGATAATCGAATCAAACCGAAATAGAATCGGACTGAAAAAAAAAAACAAAAACAAAAAAAAAGAGTCCTTAGATTAATCGATGCACCGAAAAATAATCGCTAAATTAATCGTAAAAAAAAAAAAAAAAAAAGATCCCAGCCCTAATCCGTACCAACCCACTGTCACTTTTACCATATTGCTTAATCAGTGAAATTCAAACAAGAAGTATTAACAGTAACGTTAGTCAATGACGGCAAAAATGGCAGAGTTAAGTGGATTTTCAAATTTGTAATCTGGGAAGTCACGTCTGTATTCCAAGACATAACGTGAACATGCATGTTCTTCAAATTAAAGGGTTAGTTCACCCAAATAGCAAAATTATGTCATTAATAACTTACCCTCATGTTGTTCCAAACCCGTAAGACCTCCGTTTATCTTTGGAACAAAGTTTAAGATATTTTAGATTTAGTCCAAGAGCTCTCTGTGTGTCCAGAAAGGTAAGAAAAACATTATCAAAGTAGTCCATGTGACATCAGAGGGTCAGTTAGTATTTTTTGAAGCATCGAAAATACATTTTTGTCCAAAAATAGCAAAAACTACGACTTTATTCAGCATTGTCTTCTTTTCCGTGTCTGTTGTGAGAGAGAGTTCAAAACAAAGCAGTTTGTGATATCCGGTTCGCGAACGAATCATTCGATGTAACCGGATCTTTTTGAACCAGTTCACCAAATCGAACTGAATCGTTTTAAACGGTTCGCGTCTCCAATACGCATTAATCCACAAATGACTTAAGCTGTTAACTTTTTTAATGTGGCTGACACTCCCTCTGAGTTCAAACAAACCAATATCCCCGAGTAATTCATGTACTCAAACAGTACACTGACTGAACTGCTGTGAAGAGAGAACTGAAGATGAACACCGAGCCGAGCCAGATAACGAACAACAGACTGACTCTAAGATTACACTACAGATGAAGTGAAATCAGTGTACACTTTAATAAATTATACTTTGTATTACAAATAAGCGTACATACTAAAAGTACACTAAATTACCACTATACATTTTTGTATTTTAACATATTTTATGAGAGTACTCTGATATGCCACTAAAAATACACTTATTTTAGAGTGTACTGTATAAAGTGTACAGAAGTCACACTTCTAATGAAGTGAGAACATAGTACACTTTAAAAAAAGTATACTAACAATTAATTTCCAAAAAATATATACTTCCCATAAGTACACTGAATTGCCACTCTAAGTATGTCAAATTTAATACACTTAAAAAAAATAAACTTCAATACAATTTAAAATACATTAACAACAAAGTACACTTTCAAAAAGTACATTTAAAAAATAATTTGATTACTGATAAATTAGTATACTTACTGTCTGGACTATTAAGTTGAACTTAATTACATCTTTTTTGAAGTATACTTTTAAAAAGTACAAATCAAATACTCTTTAAATAAAGTACAACAAGTAGAAGTATACTTGTTTTATAATTCATGTACTTCATTCATATTTCAAATACACTAAAGTATACTACTTTTTTACCTGGGATATGGAACGTGGATGAAACAGGTGTAACAACAGTCCAGTCACCAGACCGTGTTGTTGCACGTTGTGGAGTCAAGCAGGTGGGTGCGATGTCATCTGGTGAGAGAGGTGTGCTTGTGTCAGTAGCATGCGCTGTGGGAAATGCAATTCCCCCTTTTTTGTATTCCCTCGTAAACGTTACAAGGAATACTTTGTTCAGAGTGGGCCAACGGAGTGCTGGAAGTGGAAACGCTTCAGGTTGGATGCAAGAGATTATTCCCTAATCACTTTGCAAAACACACAAATGTCCGCATAGAAAAGGTGTTACTTTTGCTGGACAATCACTGTTCTCATATATCTGTCAAAGCTATCGACTTCTGCAAAGAAAAGGGGATTATGCTACTAACCTTCCCTCCCCACTGCAGCCACAAACTTCAACCATTGGATCACAGTGTCTAAGGCCTATTTAAGAAAATGGTTAACACTACAAGTGATGCGTGAATGAGGATGAATCCTGCCAAGGCAATGACGATATATGATATTCCAAATATTGTGAAGGCCGCTCTGCCTGCAGCACATAAAGAACATTCAAGCTGGTTTTGAATCCACTGGGATTTGGCCTTTCAATCCTGACATTTTTCAGGTGTGTGACTATGCACCCTCACAGGTCACTGACTGGCCAGACCCAGGTATGTCATTGACATACCAGCTTTCCAGCTGGACTCTCCTCCAGCTCACCTGGGGACTGCCTCCTCTGCTCTGACTTACCTGGCGACTGCCTCCTCTGCTCCGACTCACCTGAGGACTGCCTCCTCTGCTCCGACTCACCTGAGGACTGCCTCCTCTGCTCCGACTCACCTGGCGACTGCCTCCTCTGCTCCAACTAGCCTGGCAACTTCCTCCTCTGCTCCAACTGACCTGGCGACTGCCTCCTCTGCTCCAACTCGCCTGGCGACTGCCTCCTCTGCTCCAACTGACCTGGCGACTGCCTCCTCTGCTCCGACTCACCTGAGGACTGCCTCCTCTGCTCCGACTCACCTGAGGACTGCCTCCTCTGCTCCGACTCACCTGAGGACTGCCTCCTCTGCTCCGACTCGCCTGGTGACTTCCTCCTCTGCTCCAACTGACCTGGCGACTGCCTCCTCTGCTCCAACTCGCCTGGCGACTGCCTCCTCTGCTCCAACTGACCTGGCGACTGCCTCCTCTGCTCCGACTCACCTGAGGACTGCCTCCTCTGCTCCGACTCGCCTGGTGACTTCCTCCTCTGCTCCGACTGACCTGGCGACTGCCTCCTCGGCTCCGACTGACCTGGCAACTGCCTCCTCTGCTCCGACTCGTCTGGCGACTGCCTCCTCTGCTCCGACTCGCCTGAGGGCTGCCTACTCTGCTCCGACTCGCCTGGCGACTGCCTCCTCTGCTCCGACTCGCCTGAGGGCTGCCTACTCTGCTCCGACTCGCCTGGCGACTGCCTCCTCTGCTCTGACTCGCCTGGCGACTGCCTCCTCTGCTCCGACTCGCCTGGCGACTCCCTCCTCTGCTCCAACTGACCTGGCAACTGCCTCCTCTGCTCCGACTCACCTGAGGACTGCCTCCTCTGCTCCAACTCGCCTGGCGACTTCCTCCTCTGCTCCGACTCGTCTGGCGACTGCCTCCTCTGCTCCGACTCGCCTGAGGGCTGCCTACTCTGCTCCGACTCGCCTGAGGGCTGCCTACTCTGCTCCGACTCGCCTGAGGGCTGCCTACTCTGCTCCGACTCGCCTGGCGACTGCCTCCTCTGCTCTGACTCGCCTGGTGACTGCCTCCTCTGCTCCGAATCGCCTGAGGGCTGCCTACTCTGCTCCGACTCGCCTGGCGACTGCCTCCTCTGCTCCGACTCGCCCGGCGACTGCCTCCTCTGCTCTGACTCGCCTGGCGACTGCCTCCTCTGCTCCAACTCAACTGGCGACTGCCTCCTCTGCTCCAACTGACCTGCTCCTGTTGTGGTTTCTGCTTTATGTGAAAAAAATCACTTCTTAAAGATCTTTGATTCCAGAAGTTTTACTTTATTGTACAATAAAGGAGCCAGCCTCATAACAGAGACAGCTGCTGAATTTCTGCTCAGGTCTCCTAATATATTCAGGCAAACGCCCTTACACATTCTATAGATATTATTGGAAATGTCCTTTTACAGTCTTCAGCTTAGAATAGAATTTTTCATAGTGTACAGCAAACCTTTTCTTGGAAGCACATGTACAGACGTAATGCTATCATGTTCTCAGTACACACATGTTCAGGCCTAACACACGTGATTTTATGATTTTAATGGTAGAATAAAGCACATCATCAGAGCTTCCAGGTTCTACGTCAGAACACCGACTCACTATTGGCCAACTCCTGTGTCAGCATCACGTACATACATTGTGCTGCTTATGTGTACAGTGTTGGCCAATACTGAGGAACACTACAATGTTGTTCCAGGATGTGTTTGTAAATGACGTTTCAGGTCTGTGTGGTATGTGAAACTCTTCTCACACTGAAGACACTCGTACGGCCTTTCTCGAGTGTGAACTCTTATGTGAATGTTAAGGTTTCCTTTAACTGTGAAACTCTTTCCACATTGAGGGCAGGTATAAGGCTTCTCTCCAGTATGAATTCTTATATGACTCTTAAGGTTTGTTTTGTTTGAGCAAGTCTTTCCACAGTGATGGCACATGAAAGGCTTCTCTCCAGTGTGAATTTCTACATGCTTCTTAAGGTGATTCCGGTCTGTGAAAGTTCTTTCACACTGATGACATATAAAACAGTTCTCTCTTGAGTGAATCCTCATATGGATTTTTAGGTTTTCTTTAAATCGGAAACTTTTTCCACATTGACCACATATGAATGGCTTCTCGCCAGTGTGAATTCTCATGTGAGTCTTAAAACTTTCTTTTCGTAAAAAGCTTTTCCCGCACAGTTTGCAAGTGTAAGGGCTCTCTCCTGTGTGACTTATCATGTGGTCATTAAGGTTCTTTTTGTGTGTAAAACTCTTTCCACACTCGAGGCATATGAACGGCTTCTCTCCACTGTGAATTCTCAAGTGAGTCTTAAGATTTCCTTTTAGTGAAAAGCTCTTCCCACACAGTTTGCAGGTATAAGGACTCTCTCCAGTGTGAATTCTCATGTGGTAAGTAAGGGTCCCTTTATGGGCAAAACTCTTTCCACACTGTTGGCAGGTTCTATTTCCTTTTTTGGGGACTTTCTCTTTAGAGGAAGTCTTTTCGATTTCGAAGTCAAATAAAGATTTTTCTCCAGTCATGATCTCATGATGTTTTTTATATAGATCTTTTTCTTCCATATCATTCAGTTCCTGACTCTCTTCTTTCAGTGCAATCAGGTCTGAGGTAAAAAACAAAAAACAAATATAAGTTAAGCCCAGTTTAATGACACAAAGCAAAGGACATCAAAACATTTAGACATGTAAACATTAAATCTGACAACATGTATGCTAGATCAAAGCTACTAAATGAGGTGTAACCTGTGACGCTTTCCTTTCTTTAGTTACACGTTCCAAATACTTGGTTATCAAACCCCTCATCAAAAACCCACAGTAGAGGACTGCATTGGAGTTGTGATCCAGTGGGACCCAACACAATCTCACAGGAGCAGCTGGTTGCTGAAGGAAGTGGGCAATCAAAAAATATACAGAGGGTCCCAAGATTTAACAAGAAGGATAGAGTCAACAAATTAAGTTGAAAGATTTTTACTATACAAAACCAAAACATGGGAAGTCTGACATTTGGACAAATTTCTGAAAAAATGGAGAGAATTGGACTTTGTAAGTTGTGACCAGTGTTGCCAAGTCTGTGGATTCTACTTTTACACTGTTGTCGCGGGGTTGTTTTTCATGTCCGCGGGTTGAATCGACCCCAAATAATGTGCTATTTAGCCCCTGGAATGCAAATTTTACCAGGGGAGCCCCACCAAAAACGTGGATTTTATCCCCTGGAACGTGATTTTTATTGTGGGATCCCCCCCTATAATGCAATTCGGCTAGTATTGAGGAGCAATTGGGCAGGTTTTGTTGTTACTTTTTTTTTAAATTATTATTCGAATGTGTTAACTGGCGAGACAAAACACGTCCAAATAATAAACTTTCACTCTATCATGGTTAAATTTAGAATTTAATCCGCGAATCACATGCGTGCCGAACCGCTGGGTTCTATCCATACGGATCACGGATTAACTGCAATCTGTTGCACCCCTAATAATTAAAGAACACACTTATCATAATGATTGCTATCTTACGAAAGATGGAGAAAAATCCTACTCCAGTAAGTAAACGTCACCCTGTGAACCGGTCCTCAAAAATGTTTGCACTCAAAAGCGCTTCCCTCCATGTTTACTGATGCAAATCATTTATTTTTACCATGCATGAACTCCAGTTATGTGCACCCCTGCAAGAGCGCCATCTGCTGTTAAAAACAAAGGTCAGAATCAATTTGAGAGAGAATCAGCGATCAGAGCAACTTGCACATGACTTATTATAATGACACATGACTTATCATTATATTGAGAAACTTTTTGTAATAATGATTAATTTTGTTGCAATAATGATTTATTGTCTTCTAATGGGAAACTTTCTAGTTAATTATTTTCTCATAATATTATTATTCTTTCCTAATTATTCTACCCAATGCATGTGCAAAGCAGCAGACCAGAAGGGAGAAGTACAGTATGCTATTGACATCTTGTCAAAGCCATGTAAGTGGAAGAAAAAAATCTCTTATAGACAACAAATGTGATGTTCACTCACATTTCACAGTTCTCTTTATGCAAAAATTAGTGTTTGTCTGGTCATGTGATCTCAACTCGTCTGTCCACATGAGCCAACCTGCTCCATGTCAAATAAAACAACTTTAAGACCTTCTTCAAAAATATAATTAATTTCTGAAGATGTGAACATTTTAAACAGGTTCTAATGACTTGAGTTCAGCTTTGAGAATGAAACCAACCTTTTTGTTCCTCAGTATCTTCTTGTTTCACTCTGAATGTTTCTTCAATCCTCATGTCTTCACTCTCCTCTTTAATAAACGCCATCTTTATAATAGTGGGTCTCAGCTTCTTCACCTGGAGTTTTTCTGTTTTGGATAATGTGTCATGTTTAATATGATGATAATAATTAAAAAAGTGCATCTCAATCAGCACATTAGTTCAGTAGTCAGCGCACTGGTAAGGATAGTTAATGGCCTGATTAGCACAGCTGCAAATGAATAAAGAAAATAAAAAATATACAGAGACTTAATATTTTAGTAATGTGCATATTATGAAAATAGATTTGACTTTAATCGAAACATTTGCAGTTGGTTTGTAAAAGTTGTCATACATTGTGTCTTCGTTGCATTTACACTGTTTTGACCAGCACGTGCGATAATTGTGTGAATGAACCAGTGAATCGTTTTGCGAGGCATTTGATTCAATTGACTCGTAGTTTCGAAAGCTCAGTTTCTCTTATCATCACTTTTGAATAGTGACCGAGTTCGTGTTTATGATCAATTGATTCATGATAAAGGGAACGAAATAAGACGCACCCTTTTCTGTTAATAATCTTCTGTTCTGTTACTGTGGAAGCGCTTTCACTCATAAAAATAACGTTCATTTTAGATATTACATTAAGATGTTACATTCAAAAACAATTACTTATTTTACACCACTTGTAAAAACTATACAATGGATTGAAGGTTTTGTATTGATTTAAACACTTAAAACCACAAACCTTTGTTCAGCCGAATCAAAACAAACACATCGCGGCGCGGACTTACAATGTCATATCACCAGATCAAAATAAAAGTCCTGTTTAAACTCTTAAATCACAGAAGTGTATAGAAATGTACACACACACACACACACACCAAAAAAACGTACACACATAAAAATTATATATACATTTGTTTGTAATTGAAATTATCTTCTGTCGACGTTAGTCCTCCATGTAGGGTTTTTAATATAGTAATTTCTCAGTAGTAATTTGTGGCAAACATGTATTGGAGAAAAACATTTATTTCATAATGAGCTTTTTCACCCATTTTCAATTCTTTTCCTTCAATGAAAGGTTAGAATTTTGTGAATTTTTTTAATGAAAGATCAAAAAGATGAACAATGCAGATTTTTTTTCACAGCCACCTTTGCTCATATTTACTAAGGGTGCCAATATTTGTGGAGGGCACTGTATGCTGTGGAGAAGAAAGACAATGTCCATAGCAAACAGCATACTGAATGAGCTAATGACCTGGCGCTTTGTCCTATGTGTGTTAATCTGGTACCATGTCTTAAAGTAGTTGACTACATAATAAACAAACATCAAAGGAAGTGCAGTGCTGCTGCAGAAAGAAAGAAAGAAAGTTTCCATTCTAACAATTCTAATGAACTCACTTTGGTTATTTTACACTATATTTTAAAGAAATATTTAAATATGAATTTAACCAAGAATTCAACTCTAAACGCCTTTTTTTTTTGGTAAAAGTCATTTATGTCATGTATTTTTTATATGCTTCTGTGTTAACAGTTTTATTTTATTATTTATTAGTGTTTTTTAATATTTTCAGCTCATCATTGGACAAAACGTATTTAAATATGCATTTCACTAAACATTCAGCTTTAAATTCTTCTGACATATATTTTTATATTAGCGAGAGAGAGAGAGAGAAAGAAAATGTACATTTACGCTTTTATAATTTTAGACAACATCGGTATGAACACGACTTTTATTTTGGTGTGGTGATATGACATCATAAGGGTGCATCGTGCTCCTGTTCTGTTATTATTCGGCTTAAGAAAGGTTTGTGTTAAGCATTTAATGTGTTTAAAATCGATCTCTGTTTTATAGTTAGGCTATACATGCGATGTAAAATTATTTTTATTATTTAATGTAACATTGGTGTTTTATTTAACATCTATTAAAGTTCATTTTTGTGAGTAAAGAGCATCCACACACAGAAAAGGTCCTTCTCATTTCGCTCGGTTGATCGTAAACACGAATTCAGTCACTGGCAAGTATGATGGAGCTTTTCAAAACTCCGAGTCAATTGAATTAAAAACTCCGCAAAATGATTCACTGATCCGAATCGCTCGAATCACCTCGCGCTGACGAGACCTGCCGATCAAAACAGTGTAAATGCAACGAGAACACAATAAAGACAAGTTTAACAAACCAACTGCACATGAATATATGAAAGTGTAATATAATAAATATAATCTACAAATCATTAAATACTAAATTGTAATTAAATATAAAGTGTATTCGTGTTTATTTGCACGAGTTTTAGTTTTTTTTTTCCTTTGGCTAATCAGATCATTTAAGGCCATTAACTCTCACTCTGACTGACTGCCTTGCCAGTGGACTGACTACTGAACTAGAGAGTTGATTGAGACACACCATTATTTTGATATCTTCTTTCTTTAATTATTCTCATTTTAAACATGACAGAGTGTCCAAACACAGAAAAACACGTGAAGCAGCTGAGATCCAAGTGACGCACTATTATCAAGATGGCGATTATTAAAGAGGAGAGTGAAGACATGAGGATTGAAGAAATATTCAGTGTGAAACAAGAAGATACTGAGGAACAAACAGGTTGGTTTCATTCTCAAAGCTGAACTCAGTCATTTGATCCTTTTTTTTTTTTTTAAACGTCCACATCTACAGAAATTAATGATATTTTTGAAGAATGACATATGAGTGTCATAATTAAAGTGGTTTTATTTGACATGGAGCGGTTCGCCTCATGTGGACAGACATGTTTAGATCACATGACCAGACAAATACTAATGCTGCCTTCAAGTGAACCTGAGAAGATCCTACTTCCACACTGGGGTAAGAAAAATAGTCTTGTTTCTGTTTGGGACCGAAACAAGAAACAAGATTTCAAACAGCAACAAAGTTATTTTTCTGACCCCATTGGCAGATAATTTTGCTTGTTTTAAGCAAAAACTCACTTCATTTTAATTTTTTCCCCTGAAAACTAGAAAAAATATCTTATGTCATTTTACTTATCCAGTAAAAGCATCTGAATTTAAGAATTTTTAGATATTTGGATTGGAAACAAGACAAAAATACTAAGTAAGAAAAGCATTTTTTGCAGTGAACCTTATCAACTAAACCTAATCGCATTAAAACTTCTGGTTACAAGTATTTTCCTCATACCAGATTGGCCATGCATCGATGGATGCTCACTACTTATGCAACCTACTAAGTAGCCACGATCTGATGCCAGAATCAGATGATTCATAAGCACACTTATACTATGATAACTGAATTTCTTAACAAATAATGTTCCTCTGCAAAACCAAACATATTTTTTTATAATATTTTAGATGTAAATGTGAAATGTGGGATCAGTCTATAAATAACCAGCAATTGAGAATATGTTCTGAGATTACATGTAACACCTCTTTCAGTAGTTACGTTGGTACAGAACTTAGTTGTATGTTGTTGGTTTTGATGCTTATATGTCTAAATTTTTTATGTCTGTTGCTTTGTGCCATTAAACTAGGGTTAAATTGTCTTTTTTTGCCTTAGACTTGATGGCAGTGAAAGAGGAGAATCAAGAACTGAATGAAATGGAAGAGAAAGATCAGTATGAGAAACATCACAATTTCATAACTGGAGAAAAATCTATTTGCTCACAGACTGAAAATAAAGCAACTAGAAGTAATTTTATCTGCCAGCATTGTGGAAAGAGTTTCTGTCAAAGTGAAAACCTTAAGGTCCACATGAGGGTTCACACTAAAGAGAGCCCTTACACCTGCCAACAGTGTGGAAAAAGTTTCACTCAAAAAGGAAGCCTTGAAATCCACATGAGAATTCACACTGGAGAGAAGCCTTTCTCCTGCACCCAGTGTGGAAAGAGTTTCAGACATAAAGGAAATCTTAATGACCACATCAGAAGCCACCCTGGAGAGAGCACTTTCATTTGCCAACAGTGTGGAAAGAGCTTCTCACGAAAAGAAAGTCTTAGAACTCACATGAGAATTCACACTGGAGAGAGACCGTTCATATGTGGTCAGTGTGGAAGTAGTTTCAGATGTAAAATAACCCTCAATAAGCACATAAAGATTCACACAAGAGAGAACTGCTTTAAATGTGATCAGTGTGGAAGGAATTTCACAGACAGGAAACGGCTTAAGATGCATGTAAAAACTCACATCGGAGAGAAGCCTTTCATGTGCCATCACTGTGGAAAGAGTTGCATAAACAAATCAAACCTCGACGTTCACTTAAGAGTTCACACTGGTGAGAAACCTTTTACCTGTCCTCAGTGTGGAAAGAGTTTCACTGTTAAAGGAAACCTTCATACTCACTTGAGGCTTCATTCTGGAGAGAAGCCTTTCACTTGTATTCAGTGTGAGAAGAGTTTCACATATCAAAGAGATTTGAAACGTCATTTGCAAACTCATTCTGTAAAGAAATTATAGTGTTACGAACGATAAGTGGTTTACAAAATGGACAAATTCTCTGGAGGAAGGCACTTTTGTTCAGTGTAATACATTTCTTTTGCTATCACACTTACAGATTCACCTGAGAAGTTTTTGTGGAAAGAGTTCATAAATAGCTCAGCAGTTTAAAATGACACCAGAAAATATGCAGGACATCAACTGAATGTAAACATTGCACTACATTATTTGATTCATCTTTTGTGCATGAATGCACAGGTAAACATGTTTTCAATCTGGACCTGATTATGGCTACTTTTGGGGCTCCCCTGATGACATCTGGAGCTGGTTCCAGCTGTGGGTTGCAAAAAGAGCTAAACACTGTCTCAAACTTTCTCTCTACATGTCTGCCTGTTTTTTCACACTATGTTGAAGACTTAAAGGTGCGGTAAGCAATTTCTGAGAAACACTGTTGATATTTAAAATCGATGCCCAAACACATCCTACCCAAAAGCAACACGCCTCTCCCTTAATTGCTTCCCCAAAATAACAAACACACTATGCAAAACAGACAATTACTAACAATGGGGACATCAGACAGCTCACACAAGCAGGAATGAGCAGTATGATACATGTATTTCAAATACATATTTCAAATATAAAATAGTATTTTGTAATTTGTATTTGATAGGGTTGATGAAAATGGCTTAATATTTTTTATCAAAATACTTTATTGTTTTGGATTTTTGTAGTTTTAAAATACTGTAAAATACTTTGTAAGAAGTCCACATGATGATTGGTGCCTACTCAGTAGTTTGCCAAGACTTGTTGAGATCAGAACAGAAAATTATCCATATGGAAGAAGGTGGCCAAGGTACAAAATACATTTTTTGCAAAAATTGCTATAAGTTTTGGTGTTTATTTTAGTAGCCCAGGTTACATAGTTTACCAATTTACATAGTGTTCTTGAAAACAATTATACCTAGCAGCAGCCTTCTATATTTATGATTAACAATCAAATGATTCATTAGTTAGAAGCTAGTTTCTATGAATACAGGTGCCATCGGTTGTCTTCTTATGAATGACTTGTCATTGAGTCAGTGTTGCTGATGCAAAGTAGGCCCTTTGTTACCAAACACCAAGTAACTAAATTAGGATACAATTGAGTCATTCGCAAACTGTTAAACATTAAACTGGTGGTTACTTTAAAAATAACTTTCATCTGGGAGATCACAGGGATATGTGAATATTTGATCTGTTAACTGGTTGCATAAGTCAGATTTATTGCAGAGAAAAGCTGGTGCTATCAAACACTGTTTACTTAAAGGGATAGTTCACCCAAAAATGAAAATGATCCCACGATTTACTCACCCCTATCTTCTTTCCATATGTTTTGTGCTCCAGGTGTTCCGAAAGTATGTAAAGCACAATAGCAATGGCATCCTCCTTTGATCTGTTCTCCCGGTATGCAAACTGGTACTGGTCAAAAGCAGGTGGTAGGGCCTTTTTTAAATGTTTTATGACCACCGCTCCAGGCACATAGCGGGGATAGGTGTGAGTGCCACAGGCCTGTAGTCATTCAGGCATGTGACATTGGCTTGTTTGGGTAGATTTTACCTCTAAAGCAGCAGCAGGTAGTGGTTTGAGTGATAAAACTAACAACACTGCACTAGTCCTGAGACTTCATGAAGTGAGACTCTGCCTGGGCAACATCAACCCCAGGAAGGCATTTGGTCCAGATGGAGTGCTGGGCCAGGTGCTAAAGGACTGTGTGGCTGAGCTGGCAGAGGTCTTTACCACCATCTTCAACCTGTCACTGTCCAAGTCATGGGTCCCAGCATGTTTCAAAGCAGCCACAAGTTTGAGTTTCTGTATAGACAAGCTCCACCCAAACAAACAAACAAACACTGTAAAAGTGATACTTGGAACAGGTTGCAATACAACAACAATTGACCCTTCACAAAGACCCGCCCCCCTTATACTGTTGCTTTGTCCGACAAGCCATGGCACTCTCAGGCCACACGCAGTGAAAAATGCATCGCGGAGCAAAGAGGATACTGACAACACGTCTACAGACAAGACAAAGCAGGTTACTTATGATATTAAACAAAGTCAAACTGTTTGTCTTCAAACTGTGTAGTTTTTTAAGAAATTCAAACAATAAAAAACGTTTTGTGGCTCTTTAATGTGTTATGATTGCTGTAGCGGGAGAGGCTCATAAACCGATCGTCTCATTAAATAAACATGAGAAGGTATGTTGTTTAAAATGCGGAAAGACGTCAATACACACCATTTTTCAAGTTTAAGTCCACCGAGGTTAATCTTATAATTCCTGACTGCTTTGTCGGACAAAATGACGGATTCGGCGTTCTGATTGGTTAGATCGCTTGTCAATCAAACTCCCGGCGAAGGGTCAATTGTGTAAAGTGTGTTTTGTGTTTAATAGTGATGGAATTATTATTGTTATTTTGAGAAATGATACTGCATCAGTAGTGGTCTTGCTAGGGAGCTCGACCAGCTGGAGACATGAAGTACTCAGCCAACCTATCCCTCACAGCTACAGCATCTCTACTGGCATTGTTGGTGCCAAGCCAGGGTGCATTCTGCATTCCTAAAGATGGCTCTGTTGTCAGAGTTGCAGCAGGAGCTGTAAGCAAATCCCTCCTCAAGAAATTGTGGAGGACAGAGGTGGCCTTCACAAGCTTCTCAGCTACTGCTGGAGACACTCCCAGTACCCTGCAATATACTCTCCATTGTGCTGCAAGTACATCAAATGTACACGCCACCATTCTTTGAGCATGGGAAATATGAAAATTAAAAACTTTCTCCAGTGTTGTGTCCAGGGTAAAGGCCGGGGATGTTACGGTGCAACTGGAATGCCTCATCTGTGAGGAACACATATGGCAAGGCTCCAATGTGCTCTACTCCTGGGAGGGGAGAGTATTTAGGTATCCTCAGGGTGCTCTAGTGTAGGGCAGATCCAAAGCCAGAGGCAGCCAGTGTTCCTCCATTACTGTTTCTACCATAGGCACAAATGTGAAACACTGAAACAATACCTGGCATCAACAACTTAAAGGAGAACTATTGAAAATGTAGTTTTTTAGTAGTTGTTGATAGTTCCCTTGGTAGTTGTTGTTTAGGAACCCATTGGATGGAGAGGCTTCAATGACTACATGCTTCCCATCCAATGCTCCAAGGCAGCTGGGGAAAGCCAAAATATAAAACTCTGTGTCATTTGCCTTGATGATGACGTCAGAAAGTTCTCCGCTTTATCAAACGCATTAAGTGCTGTGGCACTAGTGTTTTCCATATTTCTCAGATGTTGGTCTGTAAATGTATTCAGCCTTTTCACTTCAGAACTCATTCAGATTTCACCTAATGCTCATCAGAATTCTAGAATGTTTTTGTGACATCAAAGTTGCAGAGCTTGAATAGATGCAGTTTGTGTCTAGGCCACAATTATGGAGTTTTATTTTATTTATTCCTTGCATGAAACATCTTCACAGTCAAAAAGATATTAAATTCATCTAATAAATTATTTTATTGGTCACTGACTTTATTCATTTGAATATGCATTTTGATTGCACAAAACACACACTAGTGAGTTTTTGACAGCAGGACAGATTCTTCTGGCATGGTGTGATTGTGACCCCAAACAATGTATGAAGAGGATTGTTCTTAACAGATGTTATAGGCCTCATCATGACGCAGTTATCATTTTCAAGTCTTGCACCACGTTGTGTAAATAACAAATGCACTCACGCCCATTTGTGCGTGATTGTGCGTATTGTTGGTTGCTATTTTGAGGCAACTGAAATTCACTGCACCATTGACCAACTGAAACCTGGTCTAAAGTCGATGGCGCAATATTTGTTTTGTTATTTAAATAGAGCGTTAGTAGTATGTACCTATATGCAGGTGAACAACACGCGCATACTCTGTTTATTACACACACAGGGACGCACAGCGGATTACAATGTAAAAGATTATTATTGTGTGCATAAACATAAAAATGCTTTGGTGATATCCGGCTTGTCCCGTGGATGGTCTTGTGGTGCACTTTAACCTCGCGCAAAAGTCCGTTTCCTCACTAGAGAAGCATTCAGTTTTTCCCACTTGCAATTTCCACCATGTAAATAGTGAATCCGCCATGGCGCGAGTGCAACTGCCGATTAAAGTGAATGGGAGATGAGACTCTAATTGGTTTATTATATGCTACGCCCAAAACACACCCATTACTCGTTAAGAGAATAGGGACAACCCTTTTAGACCATGCACTGGGCACACCGACCATTTTTCTCGTCCTTAAACTAGCAAAAAGTAGATTCGGACATGCCCTAAATGTAATTGCACCGTGTGCTTTAGACCATGTGCTTAGATCGTTAAAATAGGCCCCTTAGTGTTTCCACCTTAATTGTGTGATAACTGACCTCAAGTAAATATGTTTTAAAATCATAAGATGTGATTTTGTTTTATTCAGTGTTACTATCAGCAAACACTAACAGGTACATTAGTGTTAGCATTTAAGTATTAACTGTCCATACATTGCACTTTAAAAAGTCTGTATCTGTCAAAATAGTATAACCCAAGCAGAACTACAACAAACACACTTTTGTGTTTCGCGAACAATTCTGCGGCTTTGAACGAATCGTGAGAGTCAATGATTCAATGATTCATTCACAGCCACTTGTTTCATTACTGGGTGAATGACTCGATGACTCACTCAAAAAACAGTGACTTGCTGCCACCTACTGGGAGTTTTAGTTTAATATTTAAAAGTTTTACGTAGTTTTACCATCATTGCATATTTCTCTATAGAACATTTTTATTCATTATATATATATATACAGTTATTCATAAAAGGTAAAAATATGCACTGGAAAATCAATTTAGGGGGCAAGTATTGTCGCTTAATGGTAAAGGTGCGACTGCAGTCTAAGTGGAAGGGGGCCACAAAAGTAATCTGAATGTAATCCAAAAGTAGTCAGATTACATTACCAAAAATGTGTAATCTAAAATATTACATAACTGATTACAAATTTTACAAATTACATGACAATCAGTAACTAATTACAATTCATAAGTAATATACCCAGCTCTGTGTGTATATGTGTATACTTTATCAGGGTTCCCACTCTTTTTCAGCTATCATTTTCCAAGGACTTTTCCAGGAAATTTTCAATTTTACAACAATGGGAATAAAAGACTGGGATTACGCCCTAAAATAATACATTGCTCTCTAAGGGCCCTATTTTAACGATCTGAAACGCAAGTGTCAAAGCGCGAAGCGCAAGTAACTTTGTGGGCGGGTCTCGACGCTGTTGCTATTTTCCCGGCGGGATAAATGGCTCTTGCGCCCGGCGCAAATCTAAAATGGGTTCGCTGAAGTAGCTTCATTATTCATAGGTGTGGTTTGGGCGTAACGTGAAATAAACCAATCAGAGTGTCATCTCCCATTCCCTTTAAGAGCGAGATGCGCTCGCGCCATGGCGGATTGCTATTTACATTGCGTACACGCGATGAGTCAGTTAATATATATGTGTGTGTGTGTATTGGCACGATTGTTCAATTAATTAGCCAATTTCGTTCATCATTATAAGTAGTAATAGGCTGAACTGAAAATAGGTAGCCTAATTCTAATACACGCAATGTACACGCGACTATTCATCATTACATTTTTATATTTATGTACACAATAATATTCTTTTACACTGTAATCCTTTTGTTTTTAATATTTGGCATGTTTGTGTGATGCGCATCCCTGTGTGTAATAAGCAAAGTCAACGCGCACTGTGGACGCGCCCAGAGGCGCAGTTTCTACCAACGCGCTCTAACAAAAAAATATTGCGCCATTGACTTTAGACCAGGTTTGAGTTGGTCTATGGCGCAGTCTATTTTCAGCTCCTTAAAATAGCAATGCGCGGGCAATGCGCCTGAACACACCTCCTTTTTTGCGCTGAACCGCCCAGGGAGCGCAAGTTCATTCACTAGTTTAGCGACGTGCTTCTGTGGAGGGAAAAGCGCGCTTTGCGCGGGTGCAAAATAGGAATGACACATGCGTCGTGTACAAAGTCAATTGCGCTGGGTGCAAGATAGGGCCCTAAGTCTTTAAAAGGTTTATTGCCATGACTTAACTATAAAATCAGTTTTTAATATGAGCTCTTAATCATACATTATGACTATGGAAGATTGTTTCCGTTAAAAAAAAAAGGTAATTGTGACTTACTTTTACTTTTTATCTCGCTATTCTGATTTTTTTTTTCTCGCAATTGCAAGTTTATATCTCACAATTCTAAGAAACGAAGTAAGAATCGCAAGATATAAACTGTCAAATGCCACAAAAAAATTATAATTGCGAGAAAAAAAGGTCAGAATAGCGTGATATAAACTCACAATTCTGACTTTTTTTCCTGGCAATTGCGAGCTTATATCGCAATTATGTAAACTCGCAATTGTAAGAAAAATATTTAGACTCGTGAGATAAAAAGTTGCAATTAGGCTAACTTTTTTTTAATTTACTATTCAGTGGCGGAAACAAGATTCCATAGTTTATTGTCATTACTTAACTACTGATACACACTTCTATTTTTTTGGCAGTAAGTTTTGGAAGATCATTATCTTTGCAAGGTGGACATTTCAGGGTAAGGGTAACTCCAACACTTTACTGCTAGATTCCGGAAAGATAAATTCTTCAAACAGTGGTACAAGAGGATGTTGTGCTGGTCCTTCAAGAGTCACTCTCAATCTGTCTGTCTATAAAGCCTATAAAGCCTATCTTCTTGTATTTTACTACAATTCTGTATGTGATTCTTAAATGGGGGGCATTTTTTAGGATTCTTTACCTAATCTAAGTCTGAGATCCTGACACCTTGCACTCCTGAAGAATCCATGTAGGTTGAAGTTCTGGAAAATGGTGGCGCTGGAGACTAAAGGGTTTCTGATGGTTTTACACTTAAGTCTTCACCAGTTAACGTGTCTTTTCTTTTCCACCTGTTTTTGTCTGACCCTGCTGACCCAATGAGCATTTCACTGTCCAATGGACATGCCTTAACAGCAATTTCTAGTATTGCATTAGTATTGCATCCTTCTTGTGGGAATTTAATAATTTTTGATTTTTCAGTCTGAGATTAATCTCTTTTTGGCTCATTTTATCTGTAAAAGAAAACAAGCCTTCATAAACTAACTTCATGACTAAATACAAAATTAATAGTAGTTATTAAGATTGATTGGTTTGGAATTGGTAAAATGTGCTTGGGAAAAATATGATCAGAAAATCAACTTGCATAATAATTAAGCAAAAAATTATGCATTTAAGCAGTTAATAACATACTATAACAATATAATAACTGCTGCAAGTGGCAACACAAGACTAAACATCATCATTGAAAAAATAGTACTCTCACATGTCAAAACTCAGCATTCCTGAACATCGCACTTTCTGCAACTAATGGTGATTGTTTTAGGTCAGTGATAAACTTTTTGGTCTTGACTAAAGAAAAACCCAAGAACTTTTTAAAAAATAATTTTCCAGGACAACTACAAGATTTTCCAGGACATTTTACATTTTCTATAATTTTCCAGGACTGGAAAATTTGTCATCAATTTTCAAGGTTTTCCAGGATGAGTGGGAACCCTGATTTTATATATATATATATATATATATATATATATATATATATATATATATATATATATATATATATATATATATTCGAGCTCTGGTGGATTTAGAGTGAGAGATTAGATTAGATTTTAGAGAGTTGGGACAGAAACAGAGTAACAAGTAATACATGTATATATGAATATATACGTGTGTACATATAATTAATAAAATATCTTAAATAAATCCTGTCTGCATAACAGCACAATAAGTGGCGATATGCGATGCGCTAAAAAACCAAGAAGAAAAAAGGACTTTTATATTGACATGACAACATGACGTCACAAGTCGGCGCCGCACTGCTGCAATTCGGCTGAAGAAAGGTTTGTATTTTAAGCATTTAAACTGTCTAAATCGATTCAAACTGTTAAATCAATTTTGCAAAGTTTTACAAGAGATGTAAAGTTAAAAATGTATTATTGAATGTAACGTTATGCTTTATATAACATTAAAGAACGGTATTTTTGTTGATAAAACGCATCCGCACATGATTAACAAAAGGCGCCTAACAAGTCGCTCACTATCATGAATCGGTCATTGACCAGTAGAGATGAGAGAAACCGAGCTTTTTGAAACTCAGGAGTCACTTGAACCAAAAACTGGCCGTAATTCTGTGAATCACTGATTCGAAGCGCATGAATCACGGCGACGACGAAAACACAAACATTTGTAATGAATTTTTTTTTTTACAAACCAACTGCAAATGTTTTCATAAAACTTTTAACTTGTTAAATGTATATTATAATATATATAATATTCAATGCGTTGACTACTGAACTAGGGAGCTAATTGAAACGCACACAGATTTAGATTTCTTTCTGTTATTTATTCTCACAGATTGTCCAAACACACAGAAAAACTCCTGGTGAAGCAACTGAGATCCATGTTACACTATTATAAAGATGGCGTTTATTAAAGAGGAGAGTGAAGACATAAAGATTGAAGAAGAAGAAACCTTAAGAGTGAAACAAGAAGATATTGAGAGACAAACAGGTTAGTTACATTTTTAAATCTGAACTTTGATACTTATTAAAATGACCAGCTCTACAGAAATGAATATTTTTGAAGAATGTCATATGAGTGTCTTAATTAAAGTGGCTTTATTTGACAGAGTAGATCCCTCTTGTGGACATACATGTTGATACATAGGCACCTTTGGAAAAAATAATATATTCTCCATTAATTTTAACCGATCAAAAAAAAAAAAAAAAAAAAAAACGATTTATATTTAGGAACCTCTATGATTAGTGGATTTCACATCAGGTTTTGATGGGTCTTAATACACACAATACTACAGTTTTAGCATTACAGTATAATTACTTTACACAAAAGATTGTATTTTCAGTTGTTTTTATTTATTTTATTTTTTGTTGGTGTGTGTGTGTTTTTTTTGCATGATAAATTGCATTTTAACTCGTACATGTGTTTGTGTTTTTTTTATTTTATTTTTTGTTGGTGTGTGTTTTTTTTTTTTTTTTTGCATGATAAATTGCATTTTAACTCGTACATGTGTTTGTGGTGGATTGGGGGGTAGGCTTGCTGCGAAAGTTCAACAGGAACACCGGCTACATCACTTGCCCACCGTGGCACCACCCCCACCATCGTTTTTTATTGTAATAAAAATAATTTAGTTCACTTACAGTACAGACACTATAATAAAAACTTGTGTCTGCTCAATTCAGTGTGAGCCGAACGAGTGTTGCCGGACAGATCAGCTCAGCAGCTGGAGTCAGATTTCATTTATCATAAGAGTGAGAAGCTGGCTGACTGACAAGACGATGGCAGAAGATTTGTTTTCAATTCGAAATGTAAAAGAGAACGTGAGCCGAAATGAGACGTCTTTCATTTACTCAGAAAAAGTGGTAGTGGTCACATAAATAGGACCTGAACCATGCTAATGCTTGTTCACAAATGCCAATATAAAGCTCAAGCTGTGCAAAGATAATGTTGTGATCTATGGTCAAATCTTACAAGACATCTATGGTTTTTGTATACTTAGTCAAAAGTCCAAGCGGCAAATATAGTTGCCGGTGGGCAAATAACTTGTAAGTACATATATCATGGGGAAATGGGTTATACTGTGGATAGATTAATAAATCAAGGTTATTGGTCTTGTTTAGTGCTTTTTGCTTTCATAATATCCCACCTAAAACATACACTCTAAAAAATGCTGGGTTAAATGTTTGGCCAACGTGCTGGACAGTTTTATTTAACTCGACTATTGTTTAAAAATTACTATATGTCTGGCTTAAAATGAACCCAAAATAGGTTGGAAATTAAAAATCAGACAAAATTACTTGAGGCAACAATAATAATCAAAAGGTTAATATTTATTAATAAGCAATTTAATAAATGTCTATTGTTATAATTATTATTCATTAAACTTACTAATAAATGCTCATTTATTAAACCTTAAATAAAGGTTCATTTCCAACATACTTTGGGTTAATTTTAAGCAAGCAATACAGTAATTTTTAAACAATAGTTGAGTTAAATAAATCTGTCCAGCAGGTTGGGCAAACATTTAACCCAACTGCTGGGTTTGTCCATTTTTCAACCCAACTTTTTGGGTTGTTTTTAAGAGTATAACTTCACCCTTTAATTGACATCTATAAAAATGGAATATAATGAATAAATCTGTCAAAAGGAGGAGATGAGAGAGCAATCTTTCCACAGCTCTACTGTCCCACCCCCATGTCCCGTGTGTTTTTCTTCATTCTATTTATTTTTAATTTATTTTCATTTAACTTTTTGATGCACACTGCCCTGCTAGGGCAACTTAATGGCTGCACTTTGTTCTACACTTTGTTTCACCACTTTAGAACAAATTGATTTGTTGTTTTTTCATATTCAAGAGATTATAAGATAGATGCAGCTTCTTAGGGTTCAAATCGAATGTTCTACGACTTTTATACATAATAAATCTGTTTATGAATAAAGATTGTTTATCAGTTGAAAGCAGTTATTTTGAGTTAGATGCCAAATGTTCTCCTATTTAAATTTTACATTGAGGGGGTGCATACAACATATTTGCCCACCGGCAACTATAGTTGCCGCACATTCAAATATGATTTGAATGACAAGAAAAAAAAAAAAAACCTGGGGAAAATAAATGCAGAACATGTTCACATAGGACACTATTAACAGGACTATATGCATGAAACCATTCAGAAAAATTTGGGCACAAATGGGTTAATAAACTTTTAAAAATTTTAAAACGCTATAAATACATGGAGCAAACAAAGGGAACTAATGGGCTAACATAACTCTGACAGATGGGGCCTAAATCCTAACTGAAATTCTTCAATTACTGTTTCTGCCAAACTGAACTTAGTTGAGAGGATATTATTTGTCTCACATTTTAGATACAAATGGCAGATTTGAGATTGGTTTATACCTGACTAGTTCTTCTGGTTTTCTTCTGTTTTTTTGTTCTTTGTTTTTGATAAGAGGTGTTTGATTATTGCCAGCTTGAAAGTAGGGCTGGGCGATATGGCAAAAAAAAAAAAAAAAAAAAAAACTTTTTTTTTTTTAACTGTTTAAATAGTCAACTTAAAAACGTAACTACGATATGATTTAAGTAACATTCTCTTTATTAACAATCTGGTTAAAAAAAAAAGTTCCATTCCAAGTGCACCACACATGAAGTGATCAAACATAGTGTAAAAGTAAAACAATTTGTTAAATATCTTTGCAGAAAATATGCCTGAAATATGAAGCCAAATGTTGTACAAACTTATCTTAAATACATCCTGTATACTCAGAAATATATAAAATAAGAAAAAGTTAAATATTTCTTAGCCAAGAAGTAATAGCAATAAATAACACCAGTAATAGCTATTATTAACAGAAAATGCTTTGTAAAAACAGAAAACAACAGCAGCTTTCAGCCTGTCACCATCATGCAAAAACATGAAATAAATAACACACATACTAGAAGTCCTTTACAGGTTTTTGCATTCCATTGCGCTATTTGTCCTATTGTTTTTATGTTTGCCGGATATGTTTAGGTGTTGCACTTTGGTCGTGCATCTTTTGCAGCGTCTCACCCATGAAACGGCATTCTAAAAACACAGCGGTCAAGTTAAAAAAAGACATGTGAACTCGCGTTTAATAACTTTGCCCTTTTTCTCATTCCGCTGTCTGTGTCTCATTTTTATAATGCAATAATACATTTCTGAATGAACAGCCACTTAAGAATAGTGATAGGTTCTACGTTCATAGAGCGGTATATCAGGCGCGCCGGCGCCCATCATGAGGTTGGATCATTTTCTTCTCCTAATGCGGTTTTCATTGCTGTATTGCTGTAATGCTTGCTAACATTTTTATTCAAAATCGTGATTTCTCGATTTAAAAAATAATAAAATTGAGGCAAAACATTAAATTTGAATTAATCGAAAAAATCTGGAAAATCGCCCAGCCCTACTTGAAAGTATTTGGGATATATCAAACAAAGCTAAGAGTTAACAATATTGAGAAGAGTAAAGGCCTTTGCACACTTGAAATTTTTGTATGTTTTTTCGTATTCATAATCGTAAAAATTTGTCATGCACAGAGACCTTGCACACTGAGTCCGTTGCGAAAAAATTCGCAAAACGATACAAAATGAAGTCTTCAAGCAGTGAGCATGATTCAGTTGTCCTCTAAATATTGGGTCCATCCAATCCCGAGATTGCATAGTGAGAAAGGAGATTCACCTTATCAAGGAGCTGCGTAATTATCTCAAGCGTTTAAGTTTACTTCTGGATGTCAGTGGCTCAGTTTGATGCTTTGCTTCTGGCACAATCTGTCTTTATATTCTGTCTCTTTGTATTCCGCACTTTGTTTGTCATACAGTGCTGCTGCTTTGTGCTGTAGATGATGTGGATCAATTTGTCATATGGCATTGGGGATTTTGGCGTTCGCTTGTACGGTGGCTCTGAATTGTCAAAACGTCTCAAAATGCGTGCCACAGATGCGCAGAAAATCGAACCTGGTCCGAGTTTTTTATGACAAGTTTCGGAGGCAGTGTGTAAACGTGAGTGACATAACGTGAGGTCATATTTATTTTTTAACGTGCGAAAATTTCGGACACAAATTTTGGACTCAGTGTGCAAAGGCTTTAAGCTTAGTAGAGAATGCATATCCTAGTGTACATGTCATTTTTTATGCTTTATATGTTTGAAAGTTTTGAATTGTGTCACTTTGTGCCATTAAACTGAGGTTATTTGTCTTTTTTTTTTTTTTTGCCTTAGATCTGATGGCAGTGAAAGAGGAGAGTCAAGAGGACACTAAAAAGGAAGTCAAAGATCTGCATGCTAAACATCATGATTTATTAACTGGAGAAAAAACCTTGAATTGCTCACTGAATGAGAAGACTTCAAAAAGAAAAAGAGCTCAAAATAAAGAAAGTAATATGACCTGTGAATATTGTGGAAAGGCTTTCATAAAACATAAAAACCTTCAAGTTCACATGAGAGTTCACACAGGAGAGAAGCCATTTACATGCCAGCAGTGTGGAAAGAGTTTCACTCAAAAAGGTAGTCTTAAATCCCACATGAGAGTTCACACTAAAGAGAGCCCTTTCACCTGTGAACAATGTGGAAAAAGTTTTACTCAAAAAGGAAACCTGAAAGTCCATATGAGAATTCATTTTAAAGAGACCCCATTCACCTGCCAAGAATGTGGAAAAAGTTTCACTCAAAAAGGAAGCCTGAAAGATCACATGAGAATACACACTGGAGAGAACCCTTACACATGCCAACAATGTGGAAAAAGTTTCATTCGAAAAGGAAACCTGAAAGTCCATATGAGAGTTCACACTGGAGAGAGCCCTTACACCTGCCAACATTGTGGAAAAAGTTTTTCTCAAAAAGCAAGCCTTAACAGCCACACAAGAATTCACACTGGAGAAAGGCCTTTCAAATGCTCCCAGTGTGAAAAGAGTTTTACACATAAAGGAACCCTTACTAACCACATGTCAATTCACACTGGAGAGAAGCCATTCGTATGTGGTCTGTGTGGAAAGGGTTTCAGATTTTCAATAACCCTTAATTACCACATGAAGATTCACTCAAAAGATAACTGTTCTGTATGTCACCAATGTGGAAAACGTTTCACAGACAAGAAACACCTTAAGAATCATGTTGAAATTCACATTGGAGAAAAGCCTTTCATGTGTCATCACTGTGGAAAGACATTCAAAAACAATGCAAACCTTCAGATTCACATAAGAATTCACACTGGAGAGAAGCCTTTCACCTGTCTTCAGTGTGGAAAGAGTTTCACGGTTAAAGGAAACCTTGACATTCACTCAAGGGTTCATACTGGAGAGAGGCCTTACAGTTGTCTTAGGTGTGAGAGGACTTTCAAATATCATAGAGACCTGAAATGTCATTTGCTAACTCATTCTAGAAAGAAATTACAAAGATCTGAGTGTGACAAGAGTTTAACGAAAAGGAGCAATTTAAGAAATCACCTGCACATTCACTCTGGAGGAAGGCGATTTAGTTGTGATCAGTGTAAAAAAACATTTCTTTTGCAATCACATTTAAAGATGCATGTGAAAAGTCACACAGATGTGAGACCCTATTCTTGTTCTTTTTGTAGAAAGCATTTTAAATGGCTCAGCAATTTAAAATGGCACCAGAAATTATCTACCTGTGTGAAATCAAAGCTACGTTCATGCCGCAGATGAATGTGGCCCAAATTGGATTTTCTGCTCAAATGGTTTTTTTTTGTTTGTTTGTTTTGTTTTTTGTTTTAAAATATGGCCCATATCAGATACTTGTCTGAACAGGTGATGTTCATACAAAACTCAAATCTTCATTGATTTAGTGGTGTTAAATTCTTCTATTTTCGTCTTTTATCTCTTTATACTTTGCCTTGATTTTTTCTTTTCTTTTCGGCATATGAATACCTGTGTCCTTTTGGTATAATTGCAAATATTGAGTAATTGAGGTAAACGTCTTATAATTTCGATTGTATAGAGATGTTACTCATATACACTATATTGACAAAAGTTTTGGTACACCCCTCCATATCTTTGAATTCAGGTGTTCCTATCACTTCCATGGCCACAGGTGTATAAAATCAAGCACCTAGGGATGTAGACTGCTTCTACAAACATTTGTGAAAAAATGGGTCACTCTCAGGAGCTCAGTGAATTCAAGCGTGGTACTGTGATAGGTTGCCACCAGTGCAATAAGTCCATTAGTGAAATTTCCTCACTACTAAATATTCCACGGTCAACTGTTAGTGGTATCACAACAAAGTGGAAGCAATTGGGAACAACTTCAACCCAGCCACGTAGTGGTAGGCCACGTAAAATCACAGCGCGGGGTCAACTCATGCTGAGGCGCACAGTGCGCAGAAGTCACCAACTTTCTGCAGAGTCAATAACTACAGACCTCCAAGCTTCGTGTGGCCTTCAGATTAGCTCAAGAACAGTGTAGAGAGCTTCATGGAATGGGTTTCCATGGCCAAGCAGCTGCATCCAAGCCTTACATCACCAAGTGCAATGCAAAGCGTCAGATGCAGTGGTGTAAAGCACGCCGCCACTGTACTCTAGAGCAGTGGAGACATGTTCTCTGGAGTGACAAATCACGCTTCTCTGTCTGAAAATCAGATGGATGAGTCTGAGTTTGGCGGTTGCCAGGAGAACGGTACATGCCTGGCTGCATTGTGCCAAGTGTAAAGTTTGGTGGAGGGGGATTATGGTGTAGGGTTGTTTTTCAGGGGTTGGGCTTGGCCCCTTAGTTCCAGTGAAAGGCACTCTTAATGCTCCCAACATTGTGGGAACAGTTTGAAGATGGCCCCTTCCTGTTCCAACATGACTGCGCACCAGTGCATAAAGCAAGGTCCATAAAGACATGGATGAGCGAGTTTGGTGTGGAGGAACTTGACTGGCCTGCACCTCAACTCGATAGAACACCTTTGGGATGAATTAGAGCGGAGACTGTGAGCCAGGCCTTCTCATCCAACATCAGTGTCTGACCTCACAATGCGCTTCTAGAAGAATGGTCAAAAATTCCCATAAACAAACTCCTAAACCTTGTGGAAAGTCTTCCCAGAAGAGTTGAGGCTGTTATAGCTGCAAAGGGTGGCTTTTTCCATATTAAACCCTACGGATTAAGAATGGGATGTCATTAAAGTTCATGTGCATGAAAAGGTAGGCGTCCCAAAACATTTGGCAATATAATGTATTTCAGTATAATACTTTGAAATAAATTGTGTGTAAATCTATCTACATTGCATTTTGTCATTTTGTTTACCTTATGCTAAAATACTTTAAATGTTTTTTTGTTGTTGTTTTTTTACCCATTACCCATCATAACCCAGAGTTGAGAACTCCTGCATTAGGGCATTCACACTGGCAGTTTAGTTCACAATGGGGCATATTTTGCATTAAAAATTGCTAATGTGAAAGCGGTCATGCGGAACTTGGTGCGCATTGGGGTACAGAACCCAAGACTACCTGGAGGAGGTTGTCTGAGTTCGGTTGCACTCGAACTGTGCCACGATTCACGTGAATGAGAAAGCAACACAGACTCGGGTGCGCACTGGTTCAAGAAGTAAAGCAACCTTCATATGCTTTTTAGCCAATTACGATGTATTTAGTTAAATAAAACGCATGTAATGATTGATAATGTTGATGATTTTCTTTGGATAAGAGAGAGTTGGCCTGCTGTGTATTTGCGCATAACGAGTGCAATTAAGGTAGCAAGTAAATGGCAAGCAGCAGAAAGCCACCTTCATGTGACACACATACAGTAAACCAAAGTCCCTTTAAGACAAGTCATTTCACTCGGCGGCCATCTTTGAAACGCCTCTCGGGCATGCAAGTGCAGCTCCTATCTCTTTGGGGAAACATCAAATTCTCCAAAGCTGTTTGCCAAGCTTTCCATTAAATTTCAGTTTTTAAATCACAAATGAAATCGGACAACAACTGTCTCATAAATTTTGTTTCTAAACGCTTGAATATTGACAAAAAAAAGTATTTTTCAGGCTGGATCAAGCTAATGCACGCATGCGCAGTGTTTCTTTTCAGAGGCGCACGTCTGACTGTTTCTATAGGAACCGGAGCTTTTAACTGCTGCTGCAGTGATGCGATGACTTTACCAATCTGCAATTGGCTCTTATTTAGAAGGCAGGACTCACTCTGCCATATTGCGCGTTGCACTTTCTCCCATTCAAAACAATATGAGCGATGTGTGTTATTCTATATAGTCTTTGCTCCTCCAGGTTTTCTTAGGGCAAAAAATAAATACATAAAATAAATAAATTATCAAAAGGCCAGCATACATAACCAGTTAGTTTGCAAGAAAGATTAATGAACTCACCCATTTTTCAATGGAGCCTCTTCATCTGCTTATTCCCATTGATGTTTTTTGTTGCTACAAATAATATTATTGGCATCAGTAAATGTTATTAATTTCGAAAGATACATATCCGATTCAGAAAACAGGCTAATTAAAAATAACTAATGCGGACATGGGCAAAATAATTATTTTACTATAATGTTGTGTTTGCCTGAGGCAATCAGCTTTGGAGACCGTACCATATTTGTCGGGTGGCACAGGGAAAGTACAAACTATAACACGAAAGGAAAGATTGAAATCATGTAATTGTGTTGTAAAGAATGATGGTTTTATCCAAAAAGTTATATTTCTTAAAGCAATCACATCCTATGCACAAGCATTCCACAGGAGTCTGACTGGCAAATAGCACAGAACCTGGACTGTTACTGCTACTGGAATATGTTCCCATGTCATCCTATATGAGCCTTTAATATGGGGAAATCTCCCCATAGAGTTCAGAACAGGTATCCACAAAGTGTTCCAGCAGGTTTTGGGCATATTCCAGGTAGTGTCCTCTTCTGGTATCATTATCATCCAAAAGAATAGTCATTCCGATTGTTAATGACAGGAAGTGATGATAATGGTCCTGAGATAGAACATCCTGCAACGTAAGTGCTCCTGTATACAGCAGAAATCGCCATAGTTCAGTTGCTTTCCAGCGATCAAGTTCAGTCAGAGATCTTGGGTGCCTGGCAAACTCTGCCAGCATTGCACCTTTCAGTTGTACAAACTTCTGGCTGATTTTTTCACTCCTGTTTACAACTTGCAATTAACTGGGCCTCACAACAACAAGGTAAGTAATCTTTTTGAAGGAAGGGAGAAAACTTCACTGCCACCTACAAGACAACCAAAACAAAACAAAATGCGCCCACTCCCTTTAGGAGAGAGGATGCTTGCAGAGGACCTCTAAAGGCAGGGGTGTCAGGGCAACTTTGGACCCAGACGCTGCCGCAGTCTGCTTTCGTCGCTACTAGTTCGTCAGTGTCCGCTTCTCAAAAATTGAGAAGAAGAGTTATACAATCTTATTTAAATTCAATTTACATCAATTCACTAACCATCACCATTTAACCCAAAAACATTATAAAAGGCTACAAACCCAGTACGATGCCTTCTCAATCTGATCCCCCTCTGCAACTTGAATAACAGCAACTCCCATGACCTAAAAAAAAAAAAAAAGCAGTCACAATAAGAGAAAACAAACAAACAAAAAAACTGAATATCTTCCTTTGTGTTCAATAGAACAAAGAAATGTACAGATTTCATTTTTGGGTGAACTATCCCTTTAACGCAATACCCTCGGGTATAAAAATGTTATTGAGATGTTCCTTTTTTACTCCAAAATTACTTCAGTTCTTTCTTTCTTTATATGTTGGTGATGCTGAAATAGAAAATAAACTTTGCAATAACAAATATATAAGACAAGTTTAGAACAGCTTATCTAAGATTTCCTATTCCCCCCAAAGCAAAATAAACACATTTTAAAATATTAAATGACATATGTCCTTCCAATACATTTTTACATTTAAAATTTAATTTTGAAAATGTCCCTTGTCATTTTTGTAACTAGTTGTCAGAAGATACACAACTTTTTTCTTCTTGGAAGACTGGATGATAGATAAAAAGGTGGTCGCTGATGGTTTCACTCTTACCTCACAAAATGTAATATAGGCCTATGGGATAACCACCGATTGCTGTATTTTGTACTATTTATTGGTGAAATACTTTATTCATAAATGTAGTAAATTTCTTAAATCCCCACCTGTGCTTATTATATTTAAAAATGAGCTAAAATATTTCTCAAATGCCCTTAGTAAAATGAAAAATAAAAATACATTA
Source organism: Megalobrama amblycephala (assembly GCF_018812025.1). Lineage (NCBI taxonomy): Eukaryota > Metazoa > Chordata > Actinopteri > Cypriniformes > Xenocyprididae > Megalobrama > Megalobrama amblycephala. The sequence goes on along the minus strand of NC_063057.1, from coordinate 47,584,673 downwards.
AAACTATTAAAAAAAAAAAATTTGTATTATATAATTTATTGAAATTATATTTTCTTTATTTTATATTTATGTAATTTTATGTTTCATGTTTAGTTTATATTGGATTAATTGTTTTTTTTGTGTTGAGACCTCCTTGCCAGATTCTTTTTTTTTATATTGACGTTTTTGCCATTTTGTTGTATTCAGATTTTGTATGCAATAAAAAAAAAAAAAGACATATGTCATGCGATATTATTTTCATGTCTACACCAGCGCGTTGCGCATTTATAGCCAAACAATTTCTGAATATCGAACCTCAAATTATCATTACTGCAGTTCATTTTCATTTTCAGTTGGTTTGAAACCCGCCAGTAAAGCTAAAGAAAAAGAAGACGTCATAAGGCTGCGTCGCGCTCCTGCATCTGTTGGGATTCGGCTGAAGAAAGGTTTGTGTTTTAAAACAATTAAGCTGTTTAAATCTATACAAGCCGTTCAAGAAGTTTATAGTTTTTATTTTATTTTTTATAATAGATGCAAAATGAATTATCATTGAATGTGACATTATAAAATGCTAAATATAACATTAAGGAATGTTAAGTAAAACGCATCCACGCCTAAGTAACAGAAAATGTGCGTCTCATTTCGTAAACACAACAGTAGTCTTTATGGAGAAGCTGAGCTTTTCGAAACTCCGAGTCAATCGAATCAGTGATTCAATGCGTTCAACATCTGCTTGTTAAAAGTGTACGGGTCCGTTCACACAGAACGCGCTTTTTCCATTACTCTGACATACTTTTCTATAGTTTTCCTATGTAAACTTGCGACAGAAGAACGTCTTAAGCGTCTCACGCGTGCAAATAAAAAAGGTAACTTTTTTTAAAGGATCTCTAGACCTCTAGATTAAAATCCAAAAATAAATCATATGCTGAAATATCAACTTTAAATATAAAGTTACTTTTGAATATTTTTGGCTAATCAGGCCATTTAAAGCTTTGTGAAACCCAAAAGCACATTTTATATATAATATATATTTACATACATGCATTTTATGTGTGTGTGTGTGTGTACATCCATCATCTGTTCTGAGTGTTTCTCTGCCTTTATTCATGAGAAAGAGCTTGTTCAATCCAATCCCTGCACATTTTCTCATTGCAACAACACAAAAGTGATGTTTGTGCTTTCCCGCAACATGACCAGAGCTGAAGTTTAGGTGCATGTGGTTGGTTTGCTGTGACCTACCAACACACATGGAAAATATGTTTGTAGGAAACATTTTATAACGGAGAGCTTTTTTAATTCGGTACTGGTGGAATCCAGGTTTGCCGATCGTAAGATAACAAAATGATGAGCATTATAATACTTTGCAATGGGAGATTACACAAGTCTGTGCTAAAATGACATTGTTTTATTAACTATTTCAGCATTTATATGCAAAATAAACATTAGTAGTCAACATTTGAAGTGGATCAAAAAGTAGGTTTTAGGATAATGTTGAAAGGTTTTGATACACTTCAAATGTTGACTACTGTACCTTTCATAAATATAGTCTTTACAAAAAGCTACCAGTGTGAGACTTTTCATGAAGCTTTATTCTCATCTTATACATGACAAAATGTCTATACCCACAGAAAAACTCCTGTTGAAGCAGCTGAGATCCACGTGACAGTTTTTAAGATGGCGTTTATTAAAGTGGAGAGTGAAGACCTGAAGATTGAAGAAACATTCAGAGTGAAACAAGAAGATACTGAGGAACAAACAGGTTGGTTTCATTCTCAAAGTTGTACTCAGTCATTTGATCCTTATTTAAATGTTCAGCTCTACAGAAATGAATGATATTTTTTAAGATTGTCATATGGGAGTCCTAATTAAAGTGGTTTTATTTAGCATTTAGTGGGTCCCCCATGTGGACAGACATGATGAGATCACATAACCAAACAAATACTATTGCTGCCTTCAAATGAAATTGTAAAAGATCGTACTTCATCTTTGGGCATTTATGACGTCACTCATTAAATTAGGGAAAATAATATATAATAATATAATTACGGTGGCCAAGAAAGCTCAACGCGCTACACATGAAGAAAACATGCAAATAGAAAAAAACACCTGCAAAAGTTCACAACACATGCAAATACAGAAACGTGCTGCAAATGGCACATACCAGGCCCAGCGATCTCAAGCCCTTCTGCGATGATCTGAATGATGATGATGATGATTAGGCTACTTTTAGAATTAAATTAATAGTTTAATTTGCCCCACAATAATTTATAACACATCACGCTATAAACAGACACGCTGTAATAAGATTAGCTACCTCCTCATTTTAAAAAAACTTGTTTACCACCTACATCTACATTACTTCAACATGTTCTGATAACACTATTTAACCTTCATTTATTTCTTAAAAATTCTCTTGTGGCCTATACATAGTAGAGTTCTCATCGCTGAGTTTTTAGTTTCACTTTCTGCAGTGAATAATTGACTGGAATTTGAGACATAAAATAAAATAAATTATTAAAAAATATTATTTATTATTCATTTATTAATAATATTTTTTAATGCAAAATAATACCCCCCCAAATCGTTTGTCCTGGAGCCAGGACTGGCATAGACCACAATGAAAATGTTATAAGGGAACACCTGATTCTGATCGTATGTGCATTATGAGCAGGCCTATTTGCAGCGCGTTTCTGTATTTGCATGTGTTGTGAACTTTTGCAGCGCATGTGTTGTCAAGCTGATGTTTTCTTTATTTGCTGGTGTTTTTTCTATTTGCATGTGTTTTCTTCATTTGCAGCGCGTTAAGCTCTCTCGACCACCGTATATAATAATACACAGATTCCAAATTATAAAGTGAACGCACACTTTTGATGGACAAAATAAATATGATTTCACACAAAAAGTGAAATTTAAGAAAATTTAAGAATCGAAAAACTATTTATAGAAGATTTACCCATTTAAACTTGTTTTTAATTGTTCAGTTTGGGTTAAAATGTGGTGTATTATAAAAAAAATAAATAAAAAAAAACTAGCCAGAAAAAAATATATAAATATTAATTTAGTTATTACACAGACCGCTATATACAGGGAGTGCAGAATTATTAGGCAAGTTGATTTTCTGATCATATTTTTTTCCCAAGCACATTTTACCAATTCCAATCCACATCAATCTTAATAACTACTATTAATATTGTTTTTAATCATTTATAAGTGATATATAATTGTTCATGAAGGCTGGAAATGAAAAATGCCTTATATTCAGGTGTGCAGAATTATTAGGCAAGTTTTCTTTTACAGGCAAAATGAGCCAAAAAAGAGATTTAACTCAGACTGAAAAGTCAAAAATTATTAAATACTCATGAGAAGGACGCAATACTAATGCAATACTAGAAATTGCAAAGTTAAAGCATGACCAAGGGACAGCAAAATGCTCATTGGGTCAGCGGGGTCAGACAAAAACAGGTGGAAAAGAAAAGACACATGTTAACTGCAAAATAATTAAGAATTAAGGTGAAGAATTAAGTGTGAAACCATCAGGAACCCTTTAGTCTCCAGCGCCACCATTTTCCAGAGCTGCAACCTACCTGGAGTCTCAGAAGTGCAAGGTGTTAGGATCTCAGAGACTTAGGTTAGCTAAAGAATCCTAAAAAATGACCTGCACTTGATAAGAATCACAAGCTGAAGTGTTATAAAATACATGAAGACTGGGTTTTAATAGGGCTTATAGACAGACAGCTTGAGAATGACTCCTGATGGACCAGCACCACATCCTCTTGTACCACTGTTTGAAGAATTTATCCAGAATCTGGCAGTAAGGTGTTTGAGTTCACTTTTAGTCCATCTCTTATCCTGAAATGTCTGTCTTGCAGAGATGGACTAAAAATGATCTTCCAAAACTTACTGCCAGATTCTGGAAGATAAATTCTTCAAACAGTGGTACAAGAGGATGTGGTGCTGGTCCTTCAGGAGTCACTCTCAAGCTGTCGGTTTATAAGCCCTATTAAAACCCAGTCTTCATGTATTTTATAACACTTCAGCTTGTGATTCTTATCAAGTGCAGGTCATTTTTTAGGATTCTTTAGCTAACCTAAGTCTCTGAGATCCTGAGACCTTGCACTTCTGGAGACTCCAGGTAGGTTGCAGTTCTGGAAAATGGTGGCGCTGGAGACTAAAGGGTTCCTGATGGTTTCACACATAATTCTTAATTATTTTGCAGTTAACGTGTCTTTTCTTTTCCACCTGTTTTTGTCTGACCCCGCTGACCCAATGAGCATTTTGCTGTCCCTTGGTCATGCTTTAACTTTGCAATTTCTAGTATTGCATTAGTATTGCGTCCTTCTCATGAGTATTTAATAATTTTTGACTTTTCAGTCTGAGTTAAATCTCTTTTTTGGCTCATTTTGCCTGTAAAAGAAAACTTGCCTAATAATTCTGCACACCTGAATATAAGGCATTTTTCATTTCCAGCCTTCATGAACAATTATATATCACTTATAAATGATTAAAAACAATATTAATAGTAGTTATTAAGATTGATGTGGATTGGAATTGGTAAAATGTGCTTGGGAAAAAAATATGATCAGAAAATCAACTTGCCTAATAATTCTGCACTCCCTGTAGGCTCCAGGATTACCCAAATCAATCCTTTGTTTGCTGTCTTTTTTGCAAGTTCTTTGGCATCTGTTTGGTGTGTCCCTACCCTAATGGTGCGTTCACACCAGACGCGAATGAAGCGTTAAGCGCGAGTGATTTACATGTTAAGTCAAAGCAAAGACGCAATTCGCCGTCGCTGTAAGATACATCTTCATACTTTTATAGAAACAGGAATAAAAATGATCTTGCTTGGAAGTGAGTGAGTGAGGAATTCGGACAATCTGGTAAGTTGTAAAAAACGGTCTTTACTCAATTTGAGCTATATAAATATAAATATGTAGACTACAAGCTAACTAAAGCCGGCAAATTGAGATTATTCACCGTGTTTTACGACTACTTTCCTGCTGACGAGTTGTGTATTTATTCAGAGGAGTTGTGTGGAAGAGTCTGGGACACATATTTAAAGAAGGGGGAGAGCCCCTCTCATGACGCGAATTCGCGTCTGTTGTGAAGTGAATTTCATGCACAAATGAAGCGAGTAAACTCAAAATGTTCAAGCGTCCAACTACGCGCGAATAGCACGATTTATTCGCGCAAGTCGCGTCTCGTGTGAACACCCCATAAGACTTTATGAAAACCATATGTGGATTGTCCGCTGTCTAACGGTTATTTTACACAATTCTTATGACTAATAACACAGCATCAAGTTAGGAAAGTGCAATTTATCGCAAACACTGTACTGGAAAACACAGTATTTTGGCGTGTTAAGTTTTGGCAGGTTGTGAGGGGCTAAAGAACTGAGAATCATTGACATAACATTGTGAAATCCAATGTCCCTTAGAAAAGTGCTTCCCCAGCCTGGTCCTGTAATTCCCCCAAAATTGCAACAACAACAAAAAAAGTCTCTCTTATCTGACTTGGAGTTTTTTTACTAGTGAGCTGATGAGTTGTATCAGGTGTATTTGATTAGGGAGACATCTATGTAATAAATATGCATTGCTGGGGATACTTCAGGACCAGGGTTGGGAACCACTGCCTCAATGGGAAAAGCAGAGGACCTAATAATGAGCTCTGTGGCACTCCATACCTGTTTGAAATTGAATAGTCTTACATTGATTTTGATGTTCATTGCTTTGTGCCATTAAACAGGGTTTAACTTGCATTTGTATTCATTTATTTTATTTATTTTTTTTCACTTTAGAACTGATGGCCTTGAATGAGGAGACTGAAGTACTGAATAAAATGGAAGAGAAAGATCAGAATGAGAAACATGATTTCACAACTGTAGAAAAATCATTTAGGTGTTCACAGACTGAAAAGACTTCATCACAAAAAAGAGCTCAGAAGACAGGAACTGGACGTTATTTCACCTGCCAACAGTGTGGAAAAAGTTACAACAGAAAAGGAACCCTTAATTATCACATGAGACTTCACACTGGAGAAAAGCTGTTGACTTGCCATCAATGTGGAACAAAATTCACTAGAAAAATATATCTAGACAGGCACTTTAGAATTCACACTGGAGAGAAGCCTTTCACCTGCAACCTCTGTGGAAAAAGTTTCAGCAGTAAAGGAAACCTTAATTGCCACATGAAAATTCACACTGGAGAGAAGCCTTACACATGCCCTCAATGTGGAAAGGGTTTTACACAAAAACAAGCTTCTGATGCCCACATAAGAATTCACACTGGAGAGAAGCCTTTCACATGCAACCAGTGTGGAAAAAGGTTCAGCAGTAAAGGAAACCTTAATTACCACAAGAAAATTCACACTGGAGAGAAGCTTCACACGTGCCCTCAATGTGGAAAGGGTTTTACATATAAACAAGGTCTTAATGGCCACATTATGAGAATTCATACTGGAGAGAAGCCTTTCACATGCCAGCAGTGTGGAAAGAGTTTCAAAAACCATAGAAACCTTCAAGACCACACGAGAATTCACACAGGAGAGAAGCCATTTACTTGCCAGCAGTGTGGAAAGAGTTTCACTCAAAAAACTACTCTTACCTCCCACATGAGAGTTCACACTAAAGAACGCCCTTTTAACTGTGAACAATGTGGAAAAGGTTTCACTCAAAAAGGATACGTGAAAGTACACATGAGAATTCACTTTAAAGAGACCGCATTCACATGCCAACAATGTGGAAAATGTTTCATTAAAAAAATAAGACTTAAAGAGCACATGAGAGTTCACACTGGAGAGAACCCTTACACATGCCAACATTGTGGAAAAGGTTTCTTTCAGAAAGGAAGCCTTACAGATCACATGAGAATACACACTGGACAGAACCCTTACACATGCCAACAATGTGGAAAAAGTTTCATTCAAAAAGGAAACCTGAAAGTCCATATGAGAATTCACACTGGAGAGAAGCCTTACACCTGCCAACATTGTGGAATAAGTTTTTCTTAAAAAACAAGCCTTGACAGCCACACAAGAATTCACACTGGAGAAAAGCCTTTCAAATGCTCCCAGTGTGAAAAGAGTTTTAAACGAAAAGTAAGCCTTACTAACCACATGTCAATTCACACTGGAGAGAAGCTGTTATGTGATCAATGTGGAAAGAGTTTCAGATTTTTAGTAGACCTTAATTACCACATGAAGATTCACTCAAAAGATAACTGTTATATATGTCATCAGTGTGGAAAAAGTTTCACAAACAAAGAAGACCTTAAGAATCATGTTGACATTCACATTGGAGAAAAGCCTTTCATGTGTCATCACTGTGGAAAGACATTCAAAAACAACGCAACCCTTCAGGTTCACATAAAAATTCACACTGGAGAGAAGCCTTTCACCTGTCTTCAGTGTGGAAAGAGTTTCACAGCTAAAGGAAACCTTAACATTCACTCAAGGGTTCATACTGGAGAGAGGCCTTACAGTTGTCTTAGGTGTGAGAGGACTTTCAGATATCATAGAGACCTGAAATTACATTTGCAAACTCATTCTAGAAAGAAATTACAAAGATCTGAGTGTGACAAGAGTTTAATGAAAAGGAGCAATTCAAGAAATCACTTGCACATTCACTCTGGAGGAAGGCGATTTAGTTGTGATCAGTGTAAAAAGAAATTTCTTCTGCAATCACATTTAAAGATACATATGAAAAGTCACACAGATGTGAGACCCTATTCTTGTTCTTTTTGTCGAAAGTGTTTTAAATGGCTCAGCAATTTAAAATGGCACCAGAAATTATCTACCTGTGTGAAATCAAAGCTACGTTCATGCCGCAGATGAATGTGGCCCAAATTGGATTTTTGCTCAAATATGTTGTTTTGTTTGTACACATGACCTTCTAAATGTGGCCTGTTTCAGATACTCCACAATGTTCAGTGATTTGGTCATATTCAATTCTTCTGTTTTCATCTTTCGTCTTTTTTGCCTTGATTTTTATTGACTTTTTTTTTTTTTTTTTTTTTTTTTATGCCTGTGGCAGCACCTAACTATGTCCTTTTGCTATAGTTTAAAATATTCAGCGGTTGTGGTAGGTGTCCTACAATTTCTATTGTATAGAGTTGTTGCTTATAAATTTCAATATAATACTTAGAAATAAACATTGTATGAATCTATCTACATTGCATTCAGAAAGAAATCAGACCACTTTGTTTTTTGTTATTTTGTTTTCCTTAGGTAAAAAAATTATTTAAAAGCTTTTTAGCATATTACCCATCATATCCAGGGTTGGGAACTACTGCATTAGAGGATTCCCCCTCAGGAAATCTAAAATTTAATTTGATAATTGTGTTTTGGTCGTCTGTCAAGAGCAATGTTTCAGTTTTTTAGTTTCCTCTTTCAGCAGCACCAGGTCTATGGTGATAACAAATAAAAAAGATTATCCTCAGTTTAATGGCACAAAGCAAATGACATCAAAACATTTAGACATTTAAAGAGGTCATGAACTCACAGGAGCACTCTTGCTGTTTGAGTGACAGTTCCAATTATTGTAAAGGGAGCATTCTTTAATCGCTTTTAATATATAATTTAATCAGTTTAAATAACAGATTATTTTCATCTTACTAAGAGAAACAATAGAAGTTGACCACCATTATTAACTCCGATGGAAAATCAGCATTCTTTAATAAAGTCTGTATGGTGCCCTGGTGGCCTGTATACAGTGGCCAGCACAAATGTCAAACATTACATAAAGCACCATCACTTAGAAGAAATTATATTTGAAAAACTTGAGTAATACTGAAGATATTACTGTAAATTACAGCAACACCTCCCCCTTTGCCTTTCAGATGCGGCTCATGTCGATAATAGTAACCTTGAGGGCTAGACTCATTTACAGTAATGTAATTGTCTGGTTTTTAAGTCTCTTTCAAACACAGCACATCTAATTTATTATCTGTGATATCATTTACAATAAGTGCTTTTGTAGAAAGGGATCTAATATTCAGCAACCCAAGCTTTATCATTTGTTTGTCAGTATTGTATCTGTTTCTTATTTGTTGAACATCAATTAAATTTTAAATAAAATGGGTTTGGGAGTTTTTTGTATTTACTAATTTGGGTTACAGTCACAGTCTTTAAGTGATGATGTCTAGGTGAAAGCGTCTCTACAGTGGTGTGAAAAAGTGCTGATTTTTTATTTTTTTGCATGTTTGTCACACTTTAATGTTTCAGATCATCAACCAAATTTAAATATTAATCAAAGATAACACAAGTAAACACAACATGCAGATTTTAAATGAAGGTTTTTATTATGAAGGGAAAACAAAATCCAAACCCACATGGCCCTGTGTGAAAAAGTGCTTGCCCCCTAAACCTAATAATTGGTTGGGCCACCCTTAGCAGCAACAACTGCAATCAAGCGTTTGCGATAACTTGCAATGAGTCTGTTACAGCGCTGTGGAGGAATTTTGGCCCACTCATCTTTGCAGAATTGTTGTAACAATTAGTTTTCTGTCTATAAATATATCAAAACAGTTGTTCCCTTGCCTATTAAAACATGTAATATATCAAAGCGTCTTTGGGGTTTCCATGGTTTCCACAAAATAAAACCGGAAACCGAGGGAAACGCAGGTATGATGCAATTGACAGGCGACTCCTCACACGTCCCGGAGTCTTGGTTAAAATTGCAATTTTCTCATATTGTAAGTACTCAAGTGAACAAAATATATAACACTGGCCTAGTGGTTTTTGGATATTTTACTGCATATTGTGACTTTAAAAATGTGTTAACTATAATTTTTTTGTTGGATTGATAGGTTACTATATGTATAACAATAATTTTACTACAAATACCATAAACTATAGTGTATCAAAACCATGGTTAATTTGTGGTTACCATAGTTAAGAACGAAACTATTCTTGAAAATATATGGCAGATTAACAGCACCAATAAAAATGATTCCACTCTGTCTGAAACATCCAGATATCAAGCATGTTATGACTTTTCAGCGATATACGACAAGAAATTGAATGCACAACAAGATCCACTCCACTTGGCTGTAAAGCTAACAAATGAAGGCAAAGATTACACAATATTTAGCTCAGATGACATGTTTCTTGTGTGGATAGCAAGGGCAAGTTAGACAAACATGTCCAAATAAACAAACAAACAGATAAGCCATCTAATTTGCAAACAATTGAGCAACATGTTGGACAAAATAATGTCCTTGTTCTAGGTTGCTGACAGTAAATGAAAAAGGAACTAACAGGAATAGAAAATAATAAAGCAGTCTTTTGACTCTAGATTGTACACAGTAAAGCAAATGAATGACTTTCTAGATTAAACTAAAGTAGCTCGCAAACCACAAATTGAGGAATTTTTCCTTGATTTGAAGTGCTTTTTTGACATTGTAAAAGTAAAACTGCAATGAAAAAAGCAACCTTCTGAGAACTTTTTAGACCGAAGCGTTATCGCCTCAAGAAAATAGCAAAGGTTAAAAGGCATGATCAACTGCAATGTAAAGAAAGTTTGATAGTTTTTTTAAGAAGAGAAAAGAATATGCATCTTGCATTTTGATGTCATTTATCTCTCTCTCTTTTTTTTTTTTTTTTTTTTTAATAGTCAGCATCATGACATCCTTAAACTGGATCTTTGAATGTTAATGAATGTTGTGATGCTGAAACACACAGATATAAATAATCGGGTGGCACAATGGCTAGGTGAATGGAAAGGTAAAGCTTTTCTTAGCCATGGTTCAAATGTTAGCTATGGAGTAGCAGTCTTTATTTTTTCAGATTTACAAATCCAAGATAGTAGAGCTGAAGAAATGATACCAGGCAGAATGCAAATGATAGATATTAAGTTATACGAGTTATTTTTTTCTTATTAATACTCGCATTTGCCTGAGGCTGTCCTCTTTGCTTTACAGAACACACAGGTCAGATGTGTCCACATGTGATGGGTGGTAAATCTAAAACATATCCCACTCCAAATGAAAGTCATATCACATGCATAATGCAAAAAGCCATTGTGTGTAACATGACAAACACATCTGTGAAGTACAAAGAGATCAGGGTGACATATAAACAGGGCAATATGAACTACAAATAGATTCATTAGTAATCAAATCTATTCCCAGTTGTTACAAATTCTGTTCAGTTTGGCAAACAACATGACTGATTTAATCAGTCATGATTTTAATAGAGGGACCAATAGAGAATATAATCAGAAGGATACGTGTTATTTAAATGAGTTTTGACAGCTTTATATGAGTTTTGATAGCATGCATTCAGTTCCAAAATGTGATGTACACAAAAATGTCCCAATTTATTTATTAAGACTTAAGTAGAGTTTAAAGTTAGTTCTGGGACACACTAGACGATTTTAAAATCTTAACCGATTTTAAAACTATGGAAGACCACAGACATAATGACAGTTTCAACAGATTTTTAGCATTATAATCCTCTGAACGCACATACTAGATGATTCGACCGGACTGCGAGACCACACACCTGTTGAATGCAGGAATGATTTCACAATGAGACAATCTTGATCATCCTTGACTTTAGAAAAACAATCGATGTTGTCAGCAGGCTCTCCTGCCAAACGTTCTGCTTTAAAAACAAAATAGAAAAAAAACAAGATTATGGGTGAAAAAGATTATTCTCAATACTCCACTTTTGTGGCACGTGTGTGGCTGCCAAGTTTCAGTTATAGAAGCACGCAACATCGCTCTCAGGAGCTCAGTGAATTCAAGCATGGTACTGTGATAGGTTGCCACCTGGGGATTATGGGATTATGTTGTGGGGTGTTTTTCAGGGGTTGGCCCTGGACCCTTAGTTCCAGTAAAAGGAACTCTAACAGTGCACTCCGCTGCTGGAGAGAGCGTCAGAATTCGCCCTGGCTGCCCTGCCAACAACGCTGTATTGACCGTTCAAACCGCCACCGGCGGGAGGGTCAAAGTAAATGACAAGTTGTGGCAACCAATCGGAATCCTCTCAAGCATGGACCTTTACATTCCGATTGGTTGCAGCCGAACCGCGTCATAGCTCATTACCATAAAGTTGACCTGACTTCAACTCTCCTCGAAGATCTCACCATCCAAGATGCACCGCACCAGTCTTCCTGGAGCTCGCCGCCGCTCACAGCGTGAACGCATGGTTATTGCTTCAGCATACCAAGTCATTTTGGACAATTTCATGCTCCCAACTTTGTGGGAACAGTTTGAGGATGGCCCCTTCCTGTTCCAACATGACTGTGCACCAGTGCACAAAGCAAGGTCCATAAAGACATGGATGATCGAGTTTGGTGTAGAGGAACTTGACTGGCCTGCACAGAGTCCTGACCTCAACCCGATAGAACACGAATTAGAGCGGAGACGGTCAGTGTCTGACCTCACAATGCGCTTCTAGAAGAATGGTCATAAATTCCCATAAACACTTCTGTGGAAAGCCTTCCCAGAAGAGTTAAGGCTGTTATAGCTGCAAAGGGTGGGCCAACTCCATATTAAACCCTACGGATTAAGAATGGTGATGTCATTAAAGTTAATTTGCATGTAAAGGCAGGCATCCCAAAACTTTTGGCAATATAGTGTATGTCAGTGCAAGTTGCTTTCAGTTAAAACAGCTCAAACGTGCATTTTAATCTGGGACTAAGTTTAAGCCTAGGTTGCTTCTGGAAGAGTACACCTGTGTCTGTGTGGGTCATAACGCCCCAGTATAGTGATGGGGACACTATACTGTCAAAAATCCCCACCGTCTGGATGATATATATATATATATATATATATATATATATATATATATATATATATATATATATATATATATATATATACACACACTACCGCTCGAAAGTTTGGGATCGGTAAGATTTTTAATGTTTTTAAAATAAGTTTCCGTCTGTTCACCAAGGGTGCATTTACTTAATTAAAAATACAGTAAAAACAGTAATATTGTGAAATATTATTACAATTTAAAATGACTGTTTTCTATTTGAAAATATTTTAAAATGTAATTTATTCTTGTGTTGGCAAAGCTGAATTTTCAGCATCGTTAACTCCAGTCTTCAGTGTCACATGATCCTTCAGAAATCATTCTAATATGCTGATTCTGCTGCTCAAGAAACATTTAATGTTGTACAATTGTACAAAATATTTGTGTACAATATTTTTTTTTCAGGATTCTTTGATGAATAGAAAGTTCAAAAGAACAGTGTTTATTCTGAAATCTAATCTTTTGTAACATTATAAATGTCTTTACTGCCACTTTTAATTGATTTAATGCATCCTTGCTGAATAAAAGTATTAATTTCTTTAATTTCTCTTAAAAAAAAAAGAAGAAATTCTTACTGACCCCAAACTTTTGAACGGTAGTGTATAATGCTACAAAAGCTTTGTATTTTCAGATAAATGCTGTTCTTTTGAACTTTCTATTCATCAAGGAATCCTGAAAAAAAAGTACACAACTGTTTTCAACATTGATAATAATAACAAATATTTCTTGAGGAAATAATCATCATATTAGAATGATTTCTGAAGGATCATGTGACACTGAAGACTGGAGTAAAGATGCTGAAAATTCAGCTTTGCCAACACGAGAATAAATTACTTTGTAAAATATATTCAAATAGAAAACATTCAAATATTCAAATAGTTATTTTAAATTGTAATAATTTTTCACAATATTACTGTTTGTACTGTATTTTTAATTAAATAAATTAAGCCTTGGTGAGCAGACGAAACTTCTTTTAAAAACATAAAAAATCTTACCGATCCCAAACTTTTGAGCAGTAGTGTATATATATATATATATATATATATATATATATATATATATATATATATGAAGAGTTTGGTTCCAAAACGCGATAAACGCCATTTTCAAAAAATTAGTTTCCGCCAAAATCAGTATTGTATCTGGTCGGTATTGAAAAGCCATTTATTAATTTTGCACAAAATGCGATATCCGTCGTGTTATTCTGTCATGTTTTCTCCCTTCTTCCCAAAACGCGACAAACGCCAGTCTCCTTTTTCTGCAGAACGCGATATATCCGCTCAACCAATCACAACGCACCATTTCACGCACTGTAAACATTAAAGGCTTTTTTAAAAGCCGTTTTTAATACCAATGTACTCGGCAAATGTGTTTATTTAACCGTGCGGTGGCGCCAGATACTCTTTAATCAGTAATGACAAATAATTCATAACATTAACAAGATGACCATTTTACGGAAGAGGATTAGGGCCAAGCAATAATAAAAAAATAAAACCATCTCGAGATTAAAGTTGTTAAATTTTGAGAAAAAACCCGTTAAATTTCGAGAAAAAAGTTGAAATAAAATGTTGAGAATAAACTTGTTAAATTTCGAGAAAAAACTCGTTAAATTTCAAGAAAAAAGTCGAGATAAAATGTTGAGAATAAAGTCATTAAATTACAAGAAAAAAGTCATTAAATTACAAGAACAAATTCGTTAAATTATGAGAAAAATGTTGTTAAATTTCGAGAAAAAAGTCGAGATAAAATGTTGAGAATAAAGTCATTAAATTACGAGAAAAAACCCGTTAAATTTCGAGAAAAAAGTCGAGATAAAATGTTGAGAATAAAGTCATTAAATTACGAGAAAAAAGTCGTTAAATTATGAGAACAATGTAATTTAACGACTTTTTTCTCGAAATTTAACAACTTTAATCTCGAGATGGTTTTATTTTTTTATTATTGCTTGGCCCTATTCCTCTTCGGCTGAATGTATTTTTAGTAAAATGTCTGAATATAAGATAAATATTGGCAAAGTTTAGTCATATATGTGAATCAACTTACTTTGTTGTGTATTTTCAATTTGAAAAATAACTTTTATATTGATGGATTTATTGCATTTTGGGAAAAAAATTATACATTTTTATAATAAACTTTTTTAAATCAAAATGTAGATTTGAATTTTTAATGTTTTTATATCCAAAAGATGCTATGTGAAAATTTTAAACAGAAAATAGTGGTTTTCATCTTGCCACTTTCTTGGTAAAGAAAACACCTTTTTACTCAAATTAATCAAAATGGAGTTATTGCATTTTGGAACCAAACTCTTCATATATATATATATATATATATATATATATATATATATATATATATATATACACTGATTGGTTTCATCACTGTCTCCTCTCCACCAATAAGCTGGTGTGTGGTGGGCGTCCTGGCGCAATATGGTGGATGCTGCACACTAGTGGTGGTTGAGGAGATTCCCCCTTCTATTTTCAGTATGTTCAGTGTTTAGAGTGCTGAGAATAGCTGTAATATGTATACTATAGCTATATAATAGCTTTAAATGTAACAAATTATCATCTACTATTTTTTTTGTGGCATGATGTCAATCACCACAGAAATAAATGTTAAATTGTTCTTTAGTTAAAACAAATGTCAGGCACTTACAACTGATGTAAATGGGCCAAGCAGTAAACATTATACACACTGTTTCAATAGTATAGCCACAGGACTTAAACATTGTGTAAATGTCACTTTATAATTTTGTCTGTGTAAATTTACATACAAAGTTTTTTTTTTTTTTCATAAAGCTGGTAAACCTGGTAACTTTTGTAAGATAGTCACATGGATTCCAGAGAGTGGAGTGACCATCTATATCAGAGGTCAGAAATATATCAGGATAATCACTGACATGTGACAATAGCTAATGTATCTAATTTAAATAAAGTCACTCAAACGTGCATATGGATGTACATTTTGAGGTCTCATAGTCAATCAGTCCTCATAGTCACACAGCCTGTTTTATTAAATTAGGTGCCATAAATACTATTAAATTGTGAGATTTTAACCTGATCCGACAATCTATCTAATATATCTGTGATCTGTCCAACAAGGATGCCGACTGCTGATCTATAGAAATAAAAAAAACAAAAAAAACATTGAGTCAAAGTTATTTTCTGTTGAGATCAACATAATGTCACAAATGTTGTGAATAGAGATAAACATCTACTGAGCCTGGAACATCCCACTAATGATTAACAGTTAAATCGAACTACTTTTTTTATCTGGTGCAATATAAATCATGTACAAAAGACAGTAACTCAGGACACTATAAAGGGACCATGAGAGGCTGTGGAGATGACCGAGCAAGAGCTGGAAACAAACATCAGTGAAGAATGAAGGCTTTAGTATGTATACTGCTGCTGTTGGAAACCTTTGTGTTTGTCGTTCAGCAGCAGGTAGATGGAGGACTCAATGAGAAAGAGATCGGTCAACAGATCAGCTCTGAGGGCGGAAGACAGAATCAACCTCAAACAGACACTTTGAGAGATGAAGCTTCAACTGACAGCAAACAAAACTACAACATGGGCATCCCTGACATCTATACAGCACTGAGAGAACTGGCCGCCATCGTTACAGAGCAGAAAGCAAACATCAGAGCTTTACAGACGCAACTGAGGGAACAACAGACATTTATCCTGGAAGAGATGAACAAGAAAAATGAAGGTACCTCACCAAAACATTCACTCTTTTATCAATTGATCCTCAAAGTAAAACATAAATGCACATTGTATAGTGTAAATGTTGAGTGTATACTGTGTAAATTGTAGTATAAATGTCATTTAACAGAATCATTATTCCTTCACAGAAATGTCAAATCTTACTCTGAGTCAAGTGGAGGAGTTGAAAAAGGAAAATAGAGGTAAAACTGAACTTGAATGATGTTCAAATCAGTCTATACTTTCTCAATGTAATACAGTAATATATCACAATATTGCTTATGTTTTTCAATAACAGACAGAGAAATAGCTTTTTCAGCTGGACTGATACAACATGGCTATAGAAATATTGGTCCTTATACCACTGACTTCACACTAACCTACAAGAAAGTCTTCACAAACATAGGGGACGCCTACAGCCCATTTACAGGTAATTATCAATGAAATGTCATAAAACTCAGACCTCTCTGCAGCTGTGTAATGTGTATAAGAGAATTAAATGATCTGCCATCTCTCAGTGTGTTTGGTAATTGAGCAATCATACAGGAAACAGCTGATTCTGTATCTTTTGTTATTTCATTCAGGTTTTTTCACAGCCCCACTGAAAGGAGCGTACATGTTCAGAATCTCTATACATGGTCCTGGTGGAATTCCAGCAAATGTATCTATTTATAAGAATGGAGAGCACATGGTTACGGCACGTGATGTTCAGGCTCAGGAACAGTTAAACGCCTCGAATGGAGTTGTGTTGATCCTGGAGGTTGGAGATGTTGTCTATGTGAGACTTGGGTTTGGCACGAGGATATCAGATAGCTACGAGAATAGCTACAACACTTTCAGTGGTTTCCTACTGTTTCCTTTAAGTTAACAGGAACTTTGCAGAATGTGATTCCAATAATTCCTTCAACCTGTGATTTAAGATGAAAATCATGGATCTTAATCTAGAATGTTAAATAATACATTTTAAGTGTAGCTTGTTACTGATCCTTGATCTGTATCTCTTTATCCTACATAAATAAATAAGAGAATAACGAGATATTGTGGCAGTTTCTTTTCCTCATATTTTCATGAATATTTCCCCAGCAATGCTAGCTTTGAAGCACTCATGATATCATATTTATCGATCAAAATTTGCAATCAAAATAACTGATTATGTGGTGGCAGTTTCCACAATTATGCTTGTTTTATTTATAACTAGGACAGCACATTTACCAGATTATGTATTATGTTTGATGCACAACAGTCATACATACATGACACAAAGGGCAAACAAAATGCATAAATCTTGTTTATTTTGGTCTCTTACCAAATTCTGATACATTTTAACTTTTAAAACAACCTATGGACATTTTCTTCAGGTGTGGAAAGGGGGATGTTGAGTTCAGTGCACAGCCTTATTACACAAGTCTTCACAAATCTGAAATCATATTATTTATTTATTTAAACATGCACATTGCCCAATTTCTATATATCCTAATTATTGTTAATGTAATTCATTTTTCCAGGAGCTCATTGCTTCTAGCTTCAGTTAAACTGCTAACAGTGGTTGTAAATTAATTGCCTAAATTATTACATTATTTGCTAACTGCATTCTTTAAATTGCAATGTTGACATGCATTCTCTGTAAAGCTGCTTTGAAATGATATGTATCGTGAAAAGCGCTATACAAATAAATGTGAATTGAATTGAAAAAATATAAATATTTAAATCCTAGAGAGAAGACAAATCTAGATTCACTGGTGCACATGCAGGGGGACAAAGTTTAAGATGTAATAATATCTGAGCTGGAGTGAGTGCGCGTCCAGTTTTGAGAAGGGAATTCGCCTGTGAGCAGAGAGTCCTACTTGCGCATTTATAATATAATTATAATAATGCAATAGAAACTGCCCTAAATTAACTATTAACGTGAGAAGAAATGCATGTCTGAAAGTTGTATAACTCACAAGCCTGTTATAGGGTTGTTGCTCTTCCTCACCACTAGAGGGCTCTAGAGGGTTTTGTATAAGTCAGGACATAGGGTAGAAGGAGGAGAGGTAGCATGCAAAAGCTAAAGCTTGGGGTGCTTCTCAATTCTTATTTGTGCATCCTCGTTTCCTTTCCTCGCTTCCTTTCCTCACGTCTTAACTCCACCCTTTCAGGATGCAAGGGAAGGATGCAAGGAAGAGATGTGAGGACGGAGGAATTGAATCAAGTGAAATGATATATCTTCGCTCCCTTTAGCATCATTTTAAAGTGTCATCAGCTGCACTCAAGGAATCTACCCACATGTTTTTAAAGTTGATTATTTTTAAAAAATATATAATAAATATTAATAAAACAAGATGTCCCGTTGAAATATGTGAGATGTAAAGTTGCTGAAGTAAAGTACACATTTAAATTACTATGTCAGACATAGGCGCCAATCTCGTGGTTGCTCGGGGGCTGGAGAACCCACGAAAATGGTCGAGCACCCACGGAAAAAAACAAGATATTCTCCATTGATTTTAACCAATAAAAAAATCGATTGGAGCTTTCAGGATATCCCTGTACTTGGCCGCATTCATCTTTCCCTCGATTGCAACCAGTCGTCCTGTCCCTGCAGCTGAAAAACACCCCCACAGCATGATGCTGCCACCACCATGCTTCACTGTTGGGACTGTATTGGACAGGTGATGAGCAGTGCCTGGTTTTCTCCACACATACCACTTAGAATTAAGGCCAAAAAGTTCTATCTTGGTCTCATCAGACCAGAGAATCTTATTTCTCACCATCTTGGAGTCCTTCAGGCAGGCTTTCATGTGTCTTGCACTGAGGAGAGGCTTCCGTCGGGCCACTCTGCCATAAAGCCCCGACTGGTGGAGGGCTGCAGTGATGGTTGACTTTCTACAACTTTCTCCCATCTCCCGACTGCATCTCTGGAGCTCAGCCACAGTGATCTTTGGGTTCTTCTTCACCTCTTTCACCAAGGCTCTTCTCCCCCGATAGCTCAGTTTGGCCAGACGGCCAGCTCTAGGAAGGGTTCTGGTCGTCCCAAATGTCTTCCATTTAAGGATTATGGAGGCCACTGTGCTCTTAGGAACCTTAAGTGCAGCAGAAATTTTTTTGTAACCTTGGCCAGATCTGTGCCTTGCCACAATTCTGTCTCTGAGCTCTTCAGGCAGTTCCTTTGACCTCATGATTCTCATTTGCTCTGACATGCACTGTGAGCTGTAAGGTCTCATATAGACAGGTGTGTGGCTTTCCTAATCAAGTCCAATCAGTATAATCAAACATAGCTGGACTCAAATGAAGGTGTAGAACCATCTCAAGGATGATCAGAAGAAATGGACAGGACCTGAGTTAAATATATGAGTGTCACAGCAAAGGATCTGAATACTTAGGACCATGTGATAATTCAGTTTTTCTTTTTTAATAAATCAGCAAAAATGTCAACAATTCTGTGTTTTTCTGTCAATATGGGGTGCTGTGTGTACATTAATGAGGAAAAAAAAAAAATGAACTTAAATGATTTTAGCAAATGGCTGCAATATAACAAAGAGTGAAAAATTTAAGGGGGTCTGAATACTTTCCGTACCCACACTAATGCAAATGAAACATCCAGTTGACGTTAATTTGAGTTAAATAAGATGCGACCTAGCACTGAAACGTGTTGTTTTTGAAATCATGCTGAGAAACGTTGTGGCTTGTGCAAGTTAGTCTTCAGACATGCACGTCAATCTATCGCTTGACTCTTCTTTCCAGGGAAATCACTAATAAAATGCACACAAACATGTCCTTGCTCTTGATATACAAACATTAATGAACTTCTTTGAACTTAATGAGAAAAAAAGCTATATGAGGGCAGATTCGAACCACTGATAATTAAAGTACGACTGAACCTCTGACCTTTTCTTGACAAGAAAGACTTCCGCAAAGGATACACCCCTCTCTCATGACTCCTCAGGAAGCCTCCTCGCAGTGCAGTTAGAGAATTGAGATGTCCTTCAAGATGGCTGAGCTTGATTGGTTTCCGGGTCATAGGATGGAGGACGGAGGAGCGAGGAAATGAGGAGGGATATTGAGAAGCACCCATGGCCTTGCCATGTGCTCCTTGAGTCCTGGTTGGGAAACATTTGTTTTAATGCTCAACTGAAAAATGACCTTTTGTGTGTTGTCTGGAGGATGGTCCTTGAAGGGAAGTTTGTGGGGAAAGATTTTTACTTTCCTTTATATTCCAAAAGCTCTTCAACTTAACTCTTCAATTTGATTTTCTATGAAGGAAAAATTAAAAACTTAGAAATTTTGTAAATGCTGATCTACATTAAGCCCCCTTACTCTGCAACTTTATTACATGTATTTTATTGTATAGGCTACTCTATTATTTGTAATACTCTTTTTTTGTTAAAAGTACCGACGCATAGGTGAACACACTCAAATGAGATCTAAATCAGACAATTAAGAATTTACACTATGGCAGGTGTGGCTTTAAATGCAAGTGAACCTTATTTATAAATTAAATTCATTCTCTGATCCTTTTTTTGTGAACTCGTCTATGACCTTCTCATAGAAGCTGTCAGATGTCTTCAGTTGGTGCAGCATCTGCTTTTCAATGGACATCAGAACAAGACCACTCAAGTTTAGTTGTCCTGTAGCATTACACTGAAATGTCTTAATCCTTTTCAATGCAGAAAATGTTCTTTCTACTGACGCGGTAGTAGATGCCGCTGTTAGAAACAACTCTATACAGTTGGGTCATGCCATTACAAAGGCCAGTGAAACAGATGATCAAGGTCAACTCAGAGACATTTCTCTTTACAAGTTCATGGGATGCATGTAATACTTTAAGCTCGCTGTGCAAAAGGACATTGTCGAAAAAATGTGCATACGTTTCTTTCAATGAGTTAAATACAGTGTCTGGAAAGGTCTTATCGTACTCCATGGATTTTGAAAAATCCAACAGGCTAAGAAACACCAGTTTCTCCAGGAAAGAAAGTCTCTTCTCCATATGCAAATCAATAGTGTCTAAAATTTTGGAAAAAAAAAAAAAATCTTTATACTGTTCCTTTTTGTCACCACCTCTGTTCCTATTTGCGCTTGTAGAGGAACATCTTGACACTTCAAAGATGTGATCAAACTCCCCTCGTTGTCTTTGCAAGTGCTCAGCTGTTTTCTTCATTTCCCTAACACAAAAACCAATGTCAGAACCCTTTGATTGGAGTATGTTGAAAAGCACATCTGTATGAGAGAAAACCAGAAAAAAGCTCCAATAGAAAAATAAATTTGGGATCTTGAAAATAATACAAAAATCTAGTTGAAAGAATTGATTTTTCATCCCAATCTAATGGGTTGTTCACTATGTCGTTAAAGAGCTCCATCGAGGATTTGTGTTTCTCTTTGGCAGTGTTGACTAAACGAGAGGTATAGTTCCATCATGTAGGCGCAGTTGTGGGAAATCGCCTCTCAAAGATGTTATCCAAGGCCTGAGTACGGTTTGCTGAGGTGGTGAAGAAGGAGGCTAGGCCATTCATTTTTAATATCGATGTTTCAATCTTAAATATTTCATAATGACTTCTAAAGCAAAATGGTACTTTAGTGAGAGAAAAAGATTAATTACAGCAACATATCTTAGTAAATATTAGACTATGTATAGATAAGAAACTAACATCCAAATGGGGCGGCACATCAGCTCCACATCAGTAATTATCTTGTTGATTCTTGCGTGTCACATGCCTAGCTGTCATATCTGTGTTGTGTCACGATTCAGTCACAAGAACCAATGAGATTCAAAGTAATCAAAGTGGAGCTGATGTGGTAGCATTTTGAATTTGATTCAGTCATCAGAAATGTTGACATTCAAACACATTACAAAGCTTGGAAGAGCCAGGATATTATTAAATATAACTCAAGATTGTGTTCAACTGAAGGAAGGAAGTCATACACATCTATATTGTTGGTGAGTAAATTGAGATTCAGACATTTTAAGTCTATTTGATGACTTTGTTAATTGGTGAAAAGCACTCAAAAGTTGAAATGTTTGTTTTACAGGAACCCAATGGTCCTACACCCAACACCCAAAGGTCCTACAGGAGTGTTTAACAGCTCTCCTGACCCCCTCAAGGCTGAAAGAGTCAACATTATAATGGACAATGTGAACATTATAAGAGAGGCAGACATTGTGACATGACACGGGCTGTGGAATGCCTTTTTTTCTTTTCAATGTGCAATACCTGGTTGCCATTAAGCACACAATGACTTTTATTCAAAAATATATGCTTAAACTTAGATGTTGCCATGACACAATAACACCAATACCTGTACTAAAAATGTACAGTCAACTTGTGTAAATTGTGGTGCTATTTAATAGATTTTAATTGTTTATGTATGTTTTAATTGTTTTTTTATCTGCATTGTGATTTGTTTTTCCTCATTTCAGAGATACATGTAAAAGTTAAGTACTGTATATGAACATGCAGTACATAATCAAGCTTATGTATGTATGCAAATGAATGTTTATTAAAAATTGAAAATGCTTAAATAATTAACTAAATGGTTGAATTTATTAAATGTAAAATAAAGTTTTGCTGTCTAATACAGAGTATACAGAGGTGCAATTTTAAATATGACACTAAACTTTTTGAATTTTCTGGATTGGTTATATTTTCTTATTCAATAAGAAATAACTATTTTAATAATAAAGAACCCTTAAATGGCTCTAAAAAAACATCTAGTTGGATTCAAAGATCAATTTGGGGTTCTTTGTTAATGAACTCATTAAAATGGTTCTATATAGAACCATTTTGGGGTTCCATATATGAAGCGGGGGACAGATCCATTTCTGGTTCTAAATAGAACCATTACTTTTAAGAGTGTGGAGTGCCAGAAAAGATCACAGATATCAAAAAACTCTTATGAAGGGATAGCCTGCAGGATAGCCATTTTAGTACAAACTGGAGTGAGGCAAGGCTGTTTACTATTGCCCTTCCTGCTGGCAATAGAGTGGGTATGAAGACATCTACAGCCCAGAAGCGAAACGGCATCCAGTGGACATAATGGACACAATTGGATGATCTAAACTTCAGCAAGTCTGGGCCTCTACATCAATAGAGAGAAGAGCAAGGTACTGAAAATCAACACACTGCAATGCCCATCACGCTTGGAGAGGAGATGCCAGAGCAGGGTTGTCGTGGCAGATTTAATGTTTCTTTGTCCCTTCAGATCTGGTCTCGAAGAAAAACTCGTAGAGTCTAAGTTTCAGGTCTCAGAAAAACTCACAGAGTTGAAGTACCAGGTCTCAGAAGTATTTAACTTTATTGTCAAGCAACAAAGTGAGATGCCAGCTCCGCATCTGAGGCTCCCTTAGCTGGGGCACAGTTTTAAAAAACATCTCTTAAAAAACACACCAAAGTAATATCATTGGCTGGTAATATTCGCTCTTACAGTTATTTTCCTTGATATCATCTACGGGGGCTCTTCTCCCACACCTCCTTCCCATGTACTCCCCGACCTTTCTGCCATAGTCATTTCACCAATTAAAACTTCAGGTGTTGCTTATGTAAGAGACAATTTTCTTAGTAAGGGTGGCCGACTGCCAACTACTGTACATCTTTTACCTTAATCTCTCATGACCTTCTGTCAATTGATGGTCAACTCTTTTCCCATTGGCCAAATGAAACATTGTATCAAAACAGTCAATACTCCCCGGAGGCAAGAGGCCTTCACGTGACACCCTTTACTGATGGTCTTGTTCATTTCACAGCCACCTGTTGTCTGGTGGAAAATTACCAACAAAATATGCTCAGTGGCCAAGTAAACTTGTTTGACCCTTACAGTTAAATAGGCCAAGAGGGCCTCACAACACTTCTAGCTTTTATAGTAAACAAACAAATTCTACAATTGTTTTCTATTGGATGGATAAAATACTCCATCAGGGTATTCAACTAAAATTTAAAGAGGTCCAGTTAGAGAAAATTTCTTGAAACAAAGGTCCGGAAGATCACAATGTCTAACTAGTTAGTGTGATTTATATTTAAAGGCTCTCTAAGCGATTCTGAGCGGAGTAACTTCCTGTTGACGTTCGAAGTGTTGTCAAACAAAACAGAGGCTAGCAAGACCCTCCCTCCTACTCCTCCTGGCCCTCCCCTCCGTGCTTCCTGAAACAGTCATGAACGCGCATTTAAAATGTAAGTAGCTTGCGTATTGACGCTGCTTGTCGGTTATTGGCTGGAGCATGTTTATTATGTTAAGTGGTCCAGGCTGCATCAGTTTGTTTTTGTTGCCGTTTTCGGAGCTTGTGGCGACTACAGAGACCGCGTTTTTTTCCAGTGTGTTCAGGGGACAGGCAGCTAGCGGATAGTGAGGAGATGTTTGCTGTATGTGACAAAAAATGTTTTGGCCTAAAAACGCGTGAATTCACTTTGAGCACCTTTAAGTAGCCTAGTAGTTGTATCAACATCTGCGTGTAATCAATACCTGACTCAAATCAAATAATTTCAGTACAATTCAAAACATTTTTGACAATATTTATTGTCACGTAACAAAGAACTGAACATATGTATGACTGTATATATGTATAATGTTCTTTCATTAAAAAAAATAAAAGGGCTACATTTCAAAATAAGAGAAAATAAGTTTGAATTTCCCC
The DNA here is from genome assembly GCF_018812025.1 of Megalobrama amblycephala. Taxonomy (NCBI): domain Eukaryota; kingdom Metazoa; phylum Chordata; class Actinopteri; order Cypriniformes; family Xenocyprididae; genus Megalobrama; species Megalobrama amblycephala. Next base: position 47,559,629 of record NC_063057.1, on the reverse strand, counting down.
TTTTCTGTTTCTCATCTTGTCTCAACAGTCTAAACCAATTTTACAGATAATAAATCTCAACACATGAACATTGAACAGTTTTAGAGTATCACTTTCCTTCCCTCTCATATCTCACTCCCCCACATTTTGCTTTGAGAGATTTGAGCTCTAGCTTGGCTTGCCAGGATTTTAAACCTGGGCTTGAATGGAGTCAGGGCCATTCTCATACACATGTGGAGGTGCTCATTGGTGAGCCTGGAACAATATTTAGTTTTGATTATGTTCATTGTAGAGAAAGCTGCCTCGCAGTTTATGTTGAGCGGAACATGGTCAAGATGTATAGGGCTTCTTTTCTCAGACCTGGGAAAGCTGTCTCAGGGACAATTTGGAGCCAGAAAGTGGAAGGGTCAGATCTTACAAAGTGCTCTTTCAGGGCCACATCTGCTTGGAGATCAACCAACTGCATCTGGAGAGACCCAGCATTTACCCATTTAAAGTGCTGTGTGACTTCTTTCGAGAACCCCCAGACATCTGTGATAAGAAATGGGTTCTGAATGAACATGGTGAGCTGCTTTCCAAAGCTGAAGCTGTCAAAATGGTTGCTGAAGTTTACAATCAGCTTATCAATAAAGTCAACAAAAGAAGACATCTCTCTTTCCCTGAACCTGTTTCTGCACTGCTGGGAAGTGTGCACAGTCTCCCTGCAGGTCTTCCTTGACCACCTCAAGTTTCCTCTGAAAGGAGCAGACAGCTGTCATCAGTTTACAAAATGAATTGTCCTTGCCCTGTAGCCCTTAAATTCAGTTCATTCAGATGTGAAATGATATCAACCAAAAAGATGCAACTTCCTGATGGACCAAAAGCGCGTTAACACCCTCCCTTTGCTGAGCCATCTCACATTGTTGTGCAGCAAAAGATCATCAGCACTGGCATCAACTTGTCTGAGGAATTCCCTAAGCGTGCAATGCTGGTAGGAAGAGGATGCCCTGAGAAAACTGATCATTTTCATCATTGTATTCATCACCTCAGCATGCTCATCTGACAGGGAGGCACAGAGGACAGATTGATGGATGATGCAATGGTAAGCTATGAGCTCAGGATTGTCCTCTTTCAGTCTTGCTACAGCTCCTTTCTCCATCCCTATCATAGCAGGGGCTTCATCTGTGGTTATTGAAACCACTTGTTTTGGCATTATTCCTCTCTTTGTTAACATCTCCTTAATGGCTAAGTAGATGTCTTCTCCTCTTTTACTGGTCTGAAGGGGAGTGACACCATCACAGAATGCTTTCTGGTCTGTGTTGAAAAACCTGACATACACTAACAGATGAGCATTGTCACACATGTCAGTGGACTCATCCACAGCTAAGCCTACACATGATGCCTTATGCATGACTTCATCTAGCTGGGTTAGCACGTCCTGAGTTAATATTTTCACTTTTCTTTGTGGCAGATGATGCTGACATGGGTATTTGCTTTATTTTATCACAAAGCACTTGTTTTTGTTTTCCCTCAAGTAGTGCTACTACACTCATGCATTCTTTGATAACTCCTACATCAGTAAATGGCTTTTTGTGTTGACCCAAAATCCATGCAACTCTGAGGGAACTCTGAATGTGTGACTCAAGATCCTGATGGACTGGTCATATTGGGCTCTGAGACTACTTATTTTCTGTGATCTCACTTCAGATTTGAGTGGATATGTTTGTTCAAAACATTTGTTTTGTCACATAATGGTGTTTCACATTTTACCGAGCGTTGTGCAACATCAGGGGCCCGTTTCAATAAGGAGGTTCAGCCAACTCTGAGTTAAAACTTGAACTCTGAGTTGACTTAACCTGAACAGTTGAATTGAGTTAGTTAAATCAACTCTGAGTAGGTTGACTCGGAGTTAAGCGCATGCACCACGACTATGAAAAGCCATCATCAATGGAGCTCCGATATTACAATTCACCATGGCAACAGCATGTGACAAAATGACATCTGCATACTTCTGAGTCAATGCAAGTTTAATTCTTATCACTGTTATAATATCAGAGGAGAAAACTGGCAGAACGGTAAGTTATTGAACTAATGTTCATTTTCATGGCATCCCACATGCAAAAAAGGAAGAAAAAATAATAATTTAAGTGCATTTTTTTGTATTATTTTCCAAATTATGTTCTATTTACCATGTAGGCTAAAAGTAGCAGTTCATACTATTTGCACCTCAGTATTGTAAATTAACAGGATGCAATAATAACAGTGTAAATTATTTTATCATTATTAAACACTAATTAGGCCATTTAGATCCACTTTTAGAACATTTTCTCAATTTTTATTGAAAATAAATGCCTTTCTGATGTGATAAGGGAGAAGAGCGAGCTCGGCAGAAGGCGGATTTGAACCTAGTCAATTGCATCACAAGGTAATTCTCCGCACCCAACACACTACTACTTACAACACTGAAGCTGTAAAGTACATGCATTGTTTTTAACCTTGTGTGACATTGGTGGGCGGAGCTACTGTAAATTCGCACTTAGTAATAGACACTCCGAATAATCTTGTTTTCTGTTTGCATTAAGATTATTTTTATTAGCACTGACAGGACTTTATCGAGATAAAAATAATTTATGAAGGTTTTAAAACGACAAAACACACTCACACATATTTGAGGATCAGAATATCAGATAGTTGATGACATGGTAAGCAAGTTTGTGAATATTGTAAATAAAAAAGGAAAAACAAAATAATAGCAATCTGTCATACAGTGTTATTGTGGCTGTGTTCAGCGAACGTGACACGCATGATGCGTCGCTATGAAAACAATAAGGGCAAAGAAGAAGAAAGAAAACAAAGCTAAACATGGCATGATATGACAAACAACTCACCAACATGGGTTACATGAACAAAGCTAGACAAGGGACAATGAGACAAGGGTAACATGAGGCCCATGTATACACAGAGACTAATGACTAAACAAGACACATCTGTGAATAATCAAAAATGAACTAATGAGAACATGACACATAGACAAGGAAGCCAATGAGAACAAGACACATGAAACGCATGGGCGGTGGGGCCATGGGTCCATTGGACTATGCCATCAACATGAGCCTCATTTCCACATAACTTGTGGACTTAATGGATGCAGCCACTACAGTAGTTGTTTTACTTCCTACTATTCTATCAGGAACTGTAAAAGCGCAATCATTCAGTGGACAGCCATCAAAATGCGGAGCATGATTTAGGATCAGGCATAGTAGAAGAAGATGAGCATTATTTAAGTTCAGATATCTCAGAAGAAGATGAGCATGTACTCTGTGACCTAGACTGATCTGTCTTGCAACCTTACTGACAAACAATGAATTGAAGTTTTAAAAAAAGCCTTTGCTTGTTTGTTTTTTTTAAATTGTGAAAAACAAACAGTGCCAGCAGTTGTACAGAAAAGTGTTGTAGAAGATCTCATAACAGTATGCGACACATTTATCACACACAGAAGCCATTGGTTTTCATCTGACAAATAAGCAAATAAACATTAAAGATGACCATGAGCTCTAAGTTTTGCTCGATAAAGTCTTGTTTTTTGAGCAGTGCATTAATAGTTTTGAATGGATGCTGGAACAATGCTAGGTCAAAGAGCTGGATATGATACAACCCACTGAGACATGCCTATGCTGCAAAAGCTTGCAAAGAAGATGTCTGGACTACTCTCACTAGAGCCCAATCTGTAAATTATGAAAATTTCTGAGCAAGTAGGAAGCCAGGGGTAATAGAACTAGTCGATGGCCCATGTTCCCAAAGTTGGAGGGAAATAAATACCCAACACTGAACCTATTTGTGCCCTGGTTACACAAACTGAAACACCTCTGCCAGCCCGATGTATCGTACATTCCTTCACAAGCAATTATCCGCTAGCGACACCTTGAGCGGATAATGAAGAAAGTCCACACCCAGCCGGTTCACAAACTGTCCATATACAGTCAGTTAAGGATGTTCACCGACGCCGAGAGGGATGAGATCCATCAGCTAGCGAGACGTCAGATAGCCAGCTTATGGGAGGAGGGGGCGGCGGCTCAAAGGGCTGGTGGTGTTTAGTGTCCACACCAGCAACAGTATCAGCGAGCGCTCCTTCAGCACAGCAGGATGAATGAAGGAAAAAAGGAAGACTGGATTAAAACCTTCCACTGTGGATGCTGTACTTTTTCTTCACAATGTTCTTTAACCCTTAAATGCATACCTCGGGTCTTTAGTGACCCGGGACGTCATTTACTACCCTCCTCCTTGTTCATTTTTTAAAGTTAGACATCAGCCTTCTTGGTATTTTCTCAATCAATTCATTATAAAGAAATTAACAAGAAAAAAATCATGCACATTTTGCATGTCTCCTTTGTCTGACACACCCATTTTAGATCTTTGAGTCACTATTAATGAGCTGATAACCTTAATCAGGTGTGTTTAATTGAATAACTTCACTATTATAATTATAATAATTTAATACTTTAAGACTTAATACTGACAACAATGGAACCACTTGGGAGAGAACTGTCAGGAGACTTATTTCTTAACACAAAAGAGGACAGTGCTACAAGATAATTACCAAATCACTGTTTTAAGTGTGAAAATATAGCAAAAGAAATAATCAGGCCTTTATTTTTAAGCTTTCATTAAGTGATGAGGGATTTTTTTGCTAGACAAAGAGCAGGAGAAATACCAAGCAAGTGTTTTAGAGCCAGCAAAAGCTGAAAAGAGTGACAGCCTGCAGAAGTGACAATCATGGTTGTGAACTACCCACTGTATTCAAAGCACAATAAAGTCAGCTAGCCTTTTCCAAGGCCCATATTTACTAAAATATAGACCTCTGAGAATCTATACTCTGGTATATATATATATATATATATATACACAGTCAAACCAAAATGTATTCAGACACCGTGAACATTTCATTCATTAATACAGTTTATTCACTATAGTTGAATAGTTAAAAAAAATATGACAAGATCTCAGAGTTAAACTGTGTCAGAAATTAATCTTAATTAATTAACAAGAAAAAAATCATACAATTATAAAAGAATGCCTATTTTTGTATTCATTTTTTGTAAAAATTGTATAGGGTCACAAACGACCCGAGGTGTGTATGAGTGTACATATATTTTTTCTGCACGACAATAATTGAATCTTAGATCAGTGGTTCTCAACCACTTTCCTGGAGGCCCACCAACACTGCACATTTTGCATGTCTCCTTTGTCTGACACACCCATTTTAGATCTTTGAGTCACTATTAATGAGCTGATAACCTTAATCAGGTGTGTTTAATTGAGGAAACATGCAAAATGTGCAGTGTTGGTGGGCCTCCAGGAATGTGGTTGAGAACCACTGTCTTAGATTACAGAATAAGTGCAATTCACCTTTATTCCACAAGGTAGCAATGTCTGATACACAATGCTGAGGTGACGACTCATTTAGACAGAAAACGAAATAATAAGAGAAACATGAAATGGCTCAGCGATTTACTGCAGAGCGAGTACTGAACACAATCAAACAAATGACTGTAACTGTCATTGGATGGATCTGGTGAAGCTGTTAGCGATCGAAATATTGATTTTGAAGATGTTGAAAATTATATAGTTTTGAGAATACGTTTGAGATAGCGAATGGGTTCATATTCCTGATCTCAAACATAAAACTAGTCCATTATTTGCTGAATTTACTGGGAAATGAGCTCTGATGAGGACAGTGATGATGGCATAAAACATCTGCTCAAACGGAGCCCTTTCAAGCTCCAAAAGGTAACAAAATATGATTTATTTTATTCTTTTGTAATTGTTACTCTAATATCAGAGGAGTTTTATATTATCACGACAGGTAGAGATCCTTCCGTGTTAGATATAGATCCGGGTCGATAAAGACCCGAATATGTAAGAATGATTGGCGAAACAGTCATGGGTTAAGAGATTGTTCTTGTGGCTGTACCCATTTTAGGAGGCTTGTTTTCTGTTTGGGATTAGACTTCTTTTCATTAGTAACTGTTGCCTGTAACCACAAATGCTCATCTTGGCAGGACAAAGATACAGATTCAAAATTCTTAGCCATTTTCTCGTCTCCAAATGCTTTAGCCATTTCAGTTGCACACTGCTTTACAATTTCACCCTCTGATAACATCTTTTTCGCTTTCGCAAGCACAAGTGAAACCGCATAAGACCCTTTCAGTGATGATTCTTGCACTGTCATGCATTTAGCAAAAAGGTTTTGCTGTCGATGTATTTTACCTTTTAAATCAGAGATGAGAGCATTTCTGGTGTCACCAGTGTATTTTTCATATTTCTCTTTGTGAGCAGTGGTGTAATGTTGATTTAAATTAAAAACCTTCATTTCCGATATCTTTTCTAAACAAACCAAACACATTGGTGCCCCCCTGAACTCGGTAAAAAGATAATCGGTCTCCCATCTTGACTGGAAAACTCGATTTTCAATGTAAATTTTTCTTTTTGCTCATTTTGTTTTTTCGCACAATCCTACTATGCTTTAATTACTATGGTGATTGACATTCGGCAGGAACTAGCGCCCTCTCCTGGTTGGAGAATTAACATCCTAATCTGATATGATCCAGCAGGCCGTATTTAAAGATACAGCGGGCCGTCAGTTGCCCATCCCTGACATACAGAATGTCTTCAGCGCTCCCCTTTAAATAACGAAATATGCGTCAGAATATTATGACGCCTTTTTTCTTTGTTTCACAATACTCAATAGTTGTAAACAGAGGTTGGTGTCTTTAGAATAAGTATCTGTGCTAAATTTTACAAAAATAAATCACAACATTCCCATGCTATGGGCACAGCCAATACTAAAGGCTGCAGTGAAAAATTTTTTACGCTCCTAATTGAAGCTTCCGTTTTTCGAACGCGGAGGTGTGATAAAGGCCTATTGTCCTCTTGTATTGTAGTCTGCTACCAGTGAGTAGCTACCCTGTTCTTTTTGAATACTCACTCAAGTTAAACGTCAAATAATAGGCCAATAGATTTTAATATAAATCCCTGCCCTTTGTCCACCCAAGCTTGCCTAGAGAGAAAGTGTCGTTTTTGATCTGATTATTGCGTTAAACAGGCGTCTTTGAACGCATCACGTCTGTTTCTCGAGCCGCGTTTTAAAATGGCTTGACAAGTTTAACTTCTGAAAACACATCACCTGACACCATGCGCTCTTTTCCATGTTTGCTTTTTATAATCACAAGCGCGTTCCGTCATTCCTAAATGTCTATGGGACAGTAGTCGAGTTTCAATAAATCATTGTTGATTCAAAGAGCTGATAAGGTAATAATAAAGGTGATAAACAAAATTGGTAGGCATACTGTGCTTAGTAACTGTGTAAACTTTACAATGAGACCTTGTAAATGTATAGTTTAAGGTTAAATGGATTAATTAAAATTAATTAAAATGCATTAAATTCAGGGTATTGAAGTTATAATTTAATAATAAAAACTGTTGTTGCAAATTAAAAACAGGTGCCAGGAAGATGGATTTGTCTTGGACCGGAGCAGAAACGGGCCAGATAAAAAAATCAGATTTATAAAACGCCAGAACCTGCGCACAAATCCCTTTATAAATCCTAGTCAGCGGAAGATTGTGCATACATGCATCTCCACCCTGTCTCCTCCCTGAAATCACCATATATGGAGCTTATGACGCCTAGTTTTACTATGCATAACCTCATCTGCATATCATTTCCATACATATTCCCATCCACGTAACACCATGGTTAACATTTGTGCCATACACATTACATTGCTAAAAATCATCCAATTTTCGTATGTTTTAGAATAAATATATCAAAATATGCATAAAAACAAAATTGTATTCATTCATTTCCACTGGCCAAATAGTATTTTAATTGTTTTAAACAATTCGAATCAAATTTATGCAGTTTTGCTGATAAGGTGAACATATCTTTTAGGAAGTTTATAGGCTATATTTTTTAGCGGAAACAGATCGGCCTACTTATTTATTGCAGTGTAAATACAATTGTCTTTCTTGGCGCTTCACTTAAGTATTTTAAAAAGGAAACGTGCAAATCTTACCATTTTCCTCAAATTACATCCTTCAAATACAGTGGTAATTGTTTGAAGATCCTTCACACGACATCAACACCTCCTGCAGCTGTGGTTGTACGGTAAGATATTATCATTGGACCTATTCAAACTGGACAACGGACCGTTCGACCAACGAATCCAGCAGTGTCTTCCATAATATCGAAGTTAAGTGTGCATCGATCATTGTTCTCGCTAAAATATTTTGTCATAACATCTGCAGTGTAGTTTAAAGAGGAATTACTGTGCTCCTAGCACTCCTCGCTGTCATTAACAGCGTGTCACAGGAAAAGTAATCGAAAGTAGCACATCTACTATCTCAATTCATATCATGTTTGATTAACTTCTCCGTAATGACTGCGTAATGTAATTTCAGTGCTAATAGCCATTAGTGAAAGTGTAATATTAATGTATGTGTATATCAAAATGAAAACGTGTTTTCATGCGTTTAAATCATTCTTTTATTTATTTAAACTGTTATTGTGAACATGCACTGCATTTATGATTATGACTCATAATGAGGATTTAAAGTGGTTTTCTTCTGTCAGTCCCTCAGCTCACCATCAGTGTCGCCAAACTGCTCTGTCTCCAAAATGTTCGTACGCATGGGTCCGAGTTTGCGTGGAGGTGTGCAAATTTTCCCGTCAAGTTTGTTTTTATAAATCTCAACTTATGCATAGAAATTGGCGTACACACTTTCAGGGCCTGTTTTGTGTGTACTCAAAGTTTTATAAATGAGGCCTCAAGTATGATCAAAGCCTGTAACTTATTCAATGGCCTCTGTCTAGGCTGTCTATGGACAAAGCATTTATTTGGCTCTTTGGCATGGCTAACCTACCTGGAATTTTTTGGAGTTTCAGTCTTATAAACTGTTGCGCCAGGTATATGCATTTTGCATGTATTCCCCTCTTTCGTAGCTGTTTGATGACTTTGTACACTTTTGCTCTTTTCTTCTGAAGGTCAGGAGAGTAGTCTTGGTCGAAGAATATTCGCCTTTCTTGGAAGTTAATCTGACCCTGGCTCCATGCTTGCCTGATGATCGCGTCCTTTACTGCTTACATTGATCGACCTAGGGGGAGCCATTAGGTCCACCGGTTTTGATGTGCAATGTGCCCTCTCGATCTTGATGTCTATTCCTGTCAGTATTTTAAGTAGGTCATTCAGCAACTTCTTCACAAATCCTGTTGTATCTTTTCCTTCACTTCCTTCTGGTATCTGGTATATTCTCATGTTGTTACGCCTCATTCTGTTTTCTCACACTTTGCGGTAAGGTCCATATCACGGTGAAGCAGGCACCTTAGCGCCCTCTGGTGTAGCACTGTTGTATCTTCCATGGTACTTATTCTCTTCTCTCTTCCGCTTTTTCGATTCTAACCTTGTGTTCACTTAATTGAGTGTTTACAATTAGCAGGTATTTGTGTGTATAATAGACTAATGAATATGTTTGTGCAGTGGAACCTGATGCAGTGCAGAGCAAGAAGATATTGTCATGTGAACAAGTGGAAGTGAACTTTCACTGGCTGTTGGACAGCTGTTCAAGGGTCTTCCATAAGAAATGGCTGTTTCATCAAAAGCACCCTCAGCAGTCCCAAGTAACGGAATATTTGTCCATAAGTGGGATTATTCTGTCAGAGACTGTTACCATCTGGGAATCCATCTCCTTGCTCAGTGTATGCTGTACGGATATATCTGTGCTGTAAAAATTAGTTTACTGTTTGTCTTTCTGTTTATGTAATGTTAATGTACACACTGTTCTTTCTTGTATATAGGTATTTTGCATTGGATCCTGTGGTGGGTGAATTTTGATTAATGGGCTTTCCTGCTGAAGGACTTTAGGGGGAAACAGCAGTTTCTGCAGGACACTAGGTGATGAGGTGTCTTCCTTATTATTATTGTGATTGTTTGTATTGTTTCATTTTGTCATTAATATATTTTATTAATCATTGTTATGTGCTTTGTATGTAGTTTTGTGTTCCCAAAATAAAATTTCTTTTAACCTACCATTTCATTTCATTCACATCTTTAATTTGTAGCAGCATTATTATTCAATATAAATATTATAACCATACATTATCATATAATACATTTTTGGGTCAATCAGATTATATATATATATATTTTTTTTTTTAACTTTTAACACGGAGCTGCAGCAGAAGCGACTCACCAACAGCAGTTCTCTCGAGCTCCGCTAGAGATTGTTCAGCCAATAGGAAGCGCGAACACATTACAGCAGGATTTACTTAAAGAACCCTCAAACTATAATATTTATACCGATATATATATATTGTAAAGAAAATAATGTGATTTTAATGTTCAATGAAACTATTGAAGCATGTTTGATTACAATATTCATTGACATTTTAGTGAAATAGTGTCATGTTTACTGAAAGGAAAATAACCTCTAACTCCATCAAAGTGTTGTACTTACAGACCAATTTCAAATAGGAATGCAATGATATTACAGTTGACTCTCTCACATACCATTATTTGACTTTATTAACCACTATCAGTTCAATATATATATATATATATATCACACACACACCACATTTACTAAATAGAGCTAAAAATAAAAAGTAAATTTAAGGCAATTTTATTAAAAGGTAAGTATGCTGAACCAAAACATTTAAAAAGAAGTAATTTCTTTAAAAAATTATTATATATTATTATAATTATAATAATTTAATACTTTAAGACTTAATACTGACAACAATGGAACCACTTGGGAGAGAACTGTCAGGAGACTTATTTCTTAACACAAAAGAGGACAGTGCTACAAGAGAATTACCAAATCACTGTTTTAAGTGTGAAAATATAGCAAAAGTAACATAGAATTTCAAAATCAATCGACCTGTGACAAGGCCCCTGAAATAATCAGGCCTTTATTTTTAAGCTTTCATTAAGTGATGAGGGATTTTTTTTGCTAGACAAAGAGCAGGAGAAATACCAAGCAAGTGTTTTAGAGCCAGCAAAAGCTGAAAAGAGTGACAGCCTGCAGAAGTGACAATCATGGTTGTGAACTACCAACTGTATTCAAAGCACAATAAAGTCAGCTAGCCTTTTCCAAGGCCCATATTTACTAAAATATAGACCTCTGAGAATCTATACTCTGGTCTATATATATATATATATATATATACACACAGTCAAACCAAAATGTATTCAGACACCGTGAACATTTCATTCATTAATACAGTTTATTCACTATAGTTGAATAGTTTAAAAAAATATGACAAGATCTCAGAGTTAAACTGTGTCAGAAATTAATCTTAATTATGTCAGATAACACTTAAGCAAAGTGGTCAAATCACACAGGTCAAAGTGTCTGAATAATTTTTGGTTTGAATTTTACTGGTAGTCCACTGTATGAAGAATTTTTGGGTATAATATGTCACAATTTACTTAATTTTGCTATCCTCACTTACATAAATGAACTATAGTGTCCTGCACCCACTAGTTAAAAAAAAAAAAAAATTATATATATATACGTGTGTGTGTGTGTCAGAGCATGTGAGCGGAGCGCAAGCTCAAACCAGAATACCCTTTGTGACATGCAGTGACATCGAAAATATGTGAAATAAGTTTTTTCTAGTAGACTAGTAGTTGCTCATTTAAGCCATAAGTTGACTAATCACATTTATATTAATTTAATTTCTTAAATACTGGAGAGTATAAACCATAAAAATGAGCATTTACGTAATAAAGCTTGCCATAAAGAACCAGCAAAAGTAATGATTATGACAAAAACAGCAAGGAGACATTTTAATTGTTTATTAATAAAGAAATGTTTTCTGAATCAGTGTCAGCTGCAAAGATGAAGTTGACATTGCTGACTCTCATCTCCACATAATGGACGCGCCTAGAGAGAGAATACACATTTCATTCGGATTATATGATCAGAGTAACCTATTTCTTTTCGTTTTTAATTTTTTCATTTAAAAGTAGACATTTCAAGCTTTCTATAGATATTTTTTCATGTCTGTGACTGAGGCAAGCAGCCTACAAGCTGAGTTTCGGTTCATTTAGCCTTTAAGACGCGCGCCAGTGATCATGCCGGCCCCTCCATTATATTATCTGCTATATTTGCTTCTTATTTATTAAATCCAGGTAATTGGTTGATGAAACATTGATTAAAATTTTTTTACAAAACAAAATTCACTTAAGAAAGGCTTTCTACAAAACAAAACTTAATGAAGTGGTCAAAATCATGTTTTTACTCATGCTGTTCACTTTTCATAATCAAATAGACTCATTTAAAACATAACATAGGACTATTTAAACATTAATATGAAACTATGTTTTTAATGGCTACCAACATGTAGTATAGTACAGAGAAATTTCATGTCGTGACCAAGAGCGGATCATGAGTCACGAGTCGGATCAAGCAGAATTTATTTTTAGACTTATATTTAATATTTGGGGCATCCAAGTTATTTGTCATTTTATTTTTATTTTTTAAGGTAACACAATAGTTACTTTCCCTGGTAATTAGTTACTTTTATAATGATGTAACTCAGTTAATATTTATGAGAAGTAACTAGTAACTATAACTAATTAAGTAACATGCCCAACACTGCACACTTATAAAAGCAACCTAAATGTCCTAATTGAACTAAGGCCTAATCCTGGCTTAATCTAAGCCCTGTCTGTGAAACCAGGCTAATGCTTACTAATGCTTTTAAGACTGAAATTCATGAATACCTTCAGCACTATGCAGATATTGGTGAAATTATGAAACAAAAGTTCAATTTCATGAAGGTTGATTAGCCATTTACCTCATTTATATGCTTTGTGAGATACATAAAGATCTGACCAGTCCTCTAGAAAGAGAGACTTCAATGTCTTCATTACCCTCTTTTGTAAAAGACTCCATCTTAAAAATGATTGAATTGCTTGACGAAACACTTTTTTTGTCATTTATAATGTAGAGTCTGTTAACATCACCATACCACATAAAAGATGAATTGAAGCAATGGATGTTCTTCTAAGAAATTCAAATCAAAATAAAAAAGCCCCAGTATTGATTGTATCAAAAACACTACCCAAATTGGTACTGACAAAGAATTTCTTTAGATACAAAGATGACTTTACCAAGTTGGCAAATTTGTATTGGGCTACTATAACAAATGCATATTTTCAATTGTTTTCATAATCCCTTATTCTTACACATTACACTTTGAACATCTTTGAGTTACATTTAGATATAATTTGTCATTTGTCAGTTTTTTAGACATCCCTATCAATGTCACGTCATTGGTTTTTGTGGTAATGAGAACAACGAAAGAATTAGAAAACAAAAATAGTCAAAAAATTTTATCCACAATGAAAAACTCAGTAAATCGTAGGAGTAAACATAAACACATTTTAAAATCCTCTTGACTACACTGCAAAAAATGCTTTTCTTACATAGATTTTTTGTCTTGTTTCCAGTCCAAATATCTAAAAATTCTTAAAGGCCCACTAAAGATAGTTGCAACGCACAGCATTATTCAATGTGTTGATGTAATATCAACTGAAACAGGAAGACAGGGCAATATATCGAACAGCCCCGCCCCTTTTTTTTAAATAGCCAATAGCGTTTTGTTTATGTTGCAGCCCGCCAGAGCCATGAGACTCCTGTAGAACCTCTGTTTCCTTCTAATTTCTAACCGTTTCTCCTCATAATGTCCTTTATATCGCTTATTTACAGCATTCTGTGCAGAATTCAAATGGGTCCGATACCTTTTGTGGTGTGTGCCGACTCGTGCATATGATCCGCTCTGTGCTCTCGTGCCTCTGGACCGGAGCAGACTACTCGCATTGCAGCGGTTTATGTGATACTAAAGCCGAGTTCAGACTGCACGATTTTGGCCCCGATTTTGGCTCGCCGACAGGTTTTGAGAAATCGCCGACAAATGCCCGAAATCAAAGGCAAATCGATGCTCGTTCACGCGAGTGACAATCACGCAGTGTGAATGAGCAAAGACGTGATCTGAGAGAATCGCCGACGAGTCGCCGACACCCGTGAGATATTTGGCATGCTAAATATCTGGACCTGTCGGCGATTCAAAATCCTGCAGTGTGAAAAGTGTTCTGACTGAAAACTACATCGGCGATGACCGACAGCCAATGAGAGAGCAAGATGCAGAGCAGCGGAGAGTTCGGGGAGGAGTTATAGACCAAAATATCAGCAAGCATGGCTTCGTTTCAGATAAACATTACAATTTTATCATACAGAAGCAAAGCACAAACATTTGCTTGACCATCAACAGCAGCACATTGAAAAGTTATGTATTTTGCTCCAACTGTCGTTGCAGAACACACAATCCTTGTTCTTCGCGTCTCCCCAAACATTTCCTTCTCCATATTCTTCTTTTCTTTATGTTGTTTTCGCTGCAAATCAGCGCACAGGCAATTCGTATTTTAAGCTTCTTGCGGGCTACTATTTTTAATAATAATCCCACCGTGTGTCTCAATCAGCTCCCTAGTTCAGCAGTCAGGGCACTGATCAGGGTATCAGCCACATTCGCTTTCATTATATACTGATTCACGACCTAGGGAGCTAGGGAGCTGATTGAGACACAGGGCCAGTCTCACGTGAGAACTCTGGTCTTGCGCGCGTTGTTTCCTTGTCATGTCTCGCGTGTGTTTGGTTGTGAAACGTAGTTTGCGTGCCAGACAGAGTTGTCGGCGATTCTTCCTATTGTAAAGTCATGCAGTGTGAAACCTTCTGTCGCCGATCCATCGTGCAGTATGAACATAGCAGCGACTGAATGCTGGCCAAGATAGTCATGCAGTGTGAAAAGAACAGTGACCCGACTACTTTGAAAATCGTGCAGTCTGAACTCGGCATAACGCGAAAACGGACTTCATTCGCGTCAAAGGAAAGCATATTTATACTGTCTGAATTGTTCCCTATTCTCTATATAGTGCACTATGTGCCATTCACCATGTAGAAACTAGTAAATGTGTGAGCAAATGACCGATTTCAGCCGAGGCTTCAGCGTCTAAGAGTGTAGGAGGAGGCGGGACTTCAGATTCTAGAGAACATTTGATTGGACCAAAGATTTGACGAGAAACTAAAGTGCGATGTGATGTCATGAAAATCCATGATCCATTTTAGCGGAAGTGAGAGACTGTAAGTTTTGAATACTTATATCTCCTAAATGCAAATTTTGTCATTGTTTTGGAACACACCAGCTTATTCATAACCTTAAGGCTAACATATTCATACTGAAAGCTAAAAAACTTACATTTTGATTTCAGGGGGACTTTAAATCAAGAAGCATTTTCTAGACAAGTAAAAATTATTGTCTTGTTTTTGCAATTTTGCTTACCCCATTGGCAGATTATTTTGCTTGTTTTAAGGAAAAACTAACTTAATTTTGACTTATTTTTTCCTTGTCTAGAAAATTCTTCTTGATTTGATATCCTTTTCAAGTTCATAACAACAGTTTGCTGAGACCAACTGCTGCTTATACTTGGCGCCAGGAGTGTGGGTAGGGCTTTCCTTCATGCCCTCATACACTACTAGCAGCCCCACCAAGGACAGATGATGATACCGACTCGCGCACATGGTCAGACTCACTGTGGAGCTCAGGCTCCAGGGCAATGGCTGGCTTTGTCCTTCTGTCTGGCTCAAACATTGCAGCAGGCTCAGGTTTGCGCTCTGTGCACAGTGGGGGATGTGGCTAGCTGGACTCTGGGTCATAGTCATTACTAGACATTTCATGCATAGGGTACATTGTACTGTGTGTTAGGATGACCATGTTCGTCAACCACTACCAAAGACCATTTTTGACCCAGGAAACAACTCTGTAAGAATGTGTATTTTTGTGAGTAATGGCATCACAAAGAACACAAATAGGGTCTCACATTTGCATCAATTTTCAGGTGGATCTGTAAAATGGAATACATTCAGAAAAATGTAATTGTCTTCCACCAGAATGCACAATTTTTTTAAAATTACTCTATTTTGTAAAATTCTTGCCACACTGAGGAACACTGCAATTTTATCCTAGAATGAGTCTTTCCTTAATGACGGCTTATAGCTTCTCTTTTACATGATTCCTAAGGTGTTTCCTGTCTGGAACTTATACCACACTGATGACAAATAAAACAATTCTCTCTAAAGTGAATCCTCATGTGGTACTTAGGGTTACGTTACATCTGAAACTCTTTCCACACTGACCACATATAAAAGACTTCTCTCCACTGTGAATTCTCATGTGGACTTTAAGGTTTCCATGCTGACTGAAACTTGTTCTCTCCAGTGTGAATTCTCATGTGCCTGTTAAGGATTCCTTTTCGTTTGAAACTTTTTTCACAGTTTTGGCAGGCAAAAGGCTTCTCTCCAGTGTGAATTCTCATGTGGACTTCAAGGTGTCCTTTTTGAGTGAAACTCTTTCCACACTGAGAGCATGTGTAAGGCTTTTCTCCAGTGTGAACTCTCATGTGGACTTTAAGGTTCCCATGTTGATCAAAACTCTTTCCACACTGAGGGCATGTATAAGGCTTTTCTCCAGTGTGAACTCTCATGTGGACTTTAAGGTTTCCATGTTGATCAAAGCTCTTTCCACACTGAGGGCATGTGTAAGGCTTCTCTCCAGTGTGAATTCTCATGTGGACTTTAAGGCTTCCATGTTGCTCAAAGCTCTCTCCACACTGAGGGCATGTGTAGGGCTTCTCTCTGGTGTGAATTCTCATGTGCCTAACAAGGCTTCCCTTTACAGTGAAATTTGTTCCACACTGTTGGCAGGTGAAAGGGCTCTCTCCAGTGTGAACTCTCATGTGGTAATTAAGGTTTCCCTTTCGGTTGAAACTTTTTCCACAATGTTGGCAGGTAAAAAGCCTGTCTCCGGTGTGAAGTCTTATGTGGACTTCAAGGTTTCCATGTTGATTAAAACTCTTTCCACACAGAGGGCACATGTAAGGCTTCTCTCCATTGTGAATTCTCATGTGCCTGTTAAGGCTTCCTTTTTGAGTGAAACTTTTTCCACACTGATGGCAGATGAAAGGACTCTCTACAGTGTGAATTCTCATGTTTTCATCTTGATCAAAAGTCTTTCCACACTGAGGGTATGTAACAGGCTTATCTTCATTGTGAATCTGTGAGTAACTGAAAGATTTTTCTTCAGTTATGTAATTATAATAATCTTTCTCCTCCATTTCATTCAGTACTTCACTCTCCTCTTTCAGCATCCTCAGGTCTAAGGTGAAAAAACATGAAAGTTAATCCCAGTTTAATGGCACATAGCAACAGACATCAAAATATTTAGACATATAAAGCATCAAAACCAACAACTAGATTCTATACCCACTGAGCTACTGAAAGAAGTACTACATGTAACCTGAGAACCTCTTCTCAATATTGCTAACTCTAAACATTCTTTAGGACACATTCCAAAAAACGTTCAACCTGGCAGTTAACACTCAGGGGTCGGTGGTCGCTGCGGTGATACCGCCTCGTTTTTTTTTTTCTTACTAGTGCAAAAGAGACTCAAAATACGCCATTATTTTGGATATACAAATAAGAGTTATACATCATTCAAATCTTTGAAATGCCTTCTTTTATTTGTGTATACTCACAGTAAAAACCAATTGTTGTGCTTTTTTCAAAATAAAGAAAATATTAGGTTTTAAATAATATAAGTCTACTTAAAAACAAATATTCTGTAATCTGTGTGAAAAGAGAGATGTCAGTCGATCGCAAATCACCTCATTATCCAGTAACGCGGCCATGCCCACAACGAGCATGCACTTTTCAAATGCAAATTCTGAGGCTATCCATACAAACAGTCAACAATGCCCACATCAACTCGAAAAAATGCAGTTTAATCAGAATCATGTGTGTTTCATTGTTTTGAGATGCCATGAGGAATACTTCTAAAAAGATTTACCTCAGGAGGAAGAATGTGACTGGTTTCAATTTCATTTCGAGGATCAACTTCATTTGGCCGATGACTGACTTTCAGAGTAGTAAACTGATCAATAAACTAGGATATTATTAAGTCATTGAGGAAACTATAAAACAAGATTTGTCGGAAAACAGGTGAAGTATGGCTATTTCCTATACATGCCAACCAGAAGTCTCAACAGGATCTCATTGTTGAAAGGTATAGCTCAGGTAAGGACTACAAAAAAAATCCTACTTAGATATATCATGGAAGACAGTAGAGACAATCATCAACAAGTGGAAAAAGTATGGCACAATGGTGACATTAACAAAAATGTCTCCAGTTATAACTGTAATCATAGTTCCCTGAGAAGGGGAATGAGACACTGCATCTGGATTGATGATATGGAGATCACCATCAGTGTGTATTAAATTCAATTTCATTGGCAGACAACAGTCCATGATGTCACTACCGGAGTGCCAAGCTCATATGCCCTGAGACAAGGAAAGTCCTTTCTTCCCTAACTTGTGGGCCCAGCCTTAGCCACCAATGGCCCAGGAACAGAGCTCTAAGGCAGTGGTCTCAAATTCCATTCCTCAATTCCTGGAGGGCCACAGCCCTGCAGAGTCACACATGATTGGAAGTTTCTAGTAATAAACTGAAGACCTTGATTAGCTGGATCAGGTGTGTTTAATTAGGGTTGGAGCAAAACTGTGTAGTGCTGTGGCCCTCCAGGAATTGAGTTTGAGACCAATGCTGTAAGGTTTAGCTATGTCAGCTTCTTTAACTTGACACAGCTATTCAGGAATACTGGCCTACCACTACCACTAGAAGGAGCAAACACTGGTATTTTTATTTAAAATAGCCATTCACCCTCCTCGATACAAAGAACTCCAACCTCTAGGAAGCCACAGGGGAGATACAAATCTACTAACCCAGAACGATCGGGGTCCAGGGGCCGGTTGCACCAGCTGCGCGTAAGTTACAACGTAGACTAGTTTTGACGTAAATGGGCACTAAGTTACAACTTACGCACTACTAAATATTTTTGTGTTGCATCATTAAACTTAGTTGATGCGTAACTCTACGTATACACTAAATATTTACGGAAGCTTCCTATCAGGAGTAACGGTTTGAATAAAATAGCAGACTGACTGAACTGCATCAATAAACTTGTTTTACCTGACAGACTTAATTTTTTACACATATATGATGCTGCTGACATATTTTACACTCGCTTACATTTTAAATAGAGAACATTATGTGAAAGATTACTCCACTCTTCAACACAAACCCGTTAAACAATGCGCCACTGTGTGCATCGGTCCTATCACTCCGTGTTGTGCAGGTCAAATAAAATCAGTCATAATCAATAAATGTCTCGTCTTATGTTTTTTTTGTATCAGTATTTATTTATTAATCCTTATTAATTTAGTTTCAAATACAGTTTCCGAATGTTATTTATTTAGCCTTCTTATAAAAACATATTCATGAGTAAGTAGGCTATTGTTTTTAACGGAAACTTATTTTTACTGTAAGCTACGTGAGGCAAAATCAGTCAGAATGAAGGATAAACTAAAATTCATTGCAACAACTTCTCACGTATTTGAAGGATCACTGGGGGTAAACGTCATATTATGCGACTACGCATTGCTTTACGGTGAACTTACGAGCTACTAGCTACGTTCTGCCTTTAGAAAAAATGGTGCAACTGAATAAAGTACAGAGTTAGTTACAAACTAGCTAGTAGTTACTAAGCCGCTAGTGTGGACTTTATGTTCCAACTTAAGAAAGAACTTACGAATGGCTGGTGCAACCCTACCCAGGTCCCCATAACTCCCAGCACCTTACAAGCCTGATAACAAAAGTGTTAGCTACAACCCTCAATTAGAGGTTGAACGACTTCAGATTTTTTCAAAGTTGGTGATTAAAGTCGATTAATGACGTCATCATCGGCTAGTCGACTTTAATGAAAAATAAGGGGGCGTTCGTACAGAATGCGTTTTTCTATTCCAGTGCGCTACTTTTCTATTGTTTTTCTATGTAAATACAAGCTAGACAGACATGTATATGACCGTTGCACTTGTGTTTTTTTCAGTATCTCACGCTTGACACACATTCTAAAAACGTGCCGCTCAAGTCAAATCACTTGTCTCGAGACGTTGCATTTTTTCCCTATTCTACTGCCCGCGTTTTGTATTTGGAAGGAGGAGGGATGTTACTTCTCTGCAAATTGGTCTTGTTTACCAAATCGCATTCCTTCAATAACATTATAGCATCCCGCCTCCTCTGCACTCTACTCCTCGCCGGAGGAGCACGAATGGCCATGCTTAGACTTAGGTACTGCCCCCAGTCCTAAAACTGTGACAGACCAGGTCCCCCAGAGGTATTAGACGAAAACTTAGACCAGCACAGGATGTATCCCCTGACAGATGCCGACCATGCCCTCGCCTCTCTAAATCTTTCGACTACCATATCTATTGATGTGTCAAAAGGTTAGGAGAGCGAGACTGACGCATCAAGGAGAATGTTTTTCTAATTGGCCTTGATGTCTACCAACTACAGATGCCTCTCCATGGCCACCACCACAGCCATTGAAAAACCAAACGGTAGCGGCAGTTTATTAGCCCGGAGGTCCAAATCCATTGTGCGGTGCAATCCCAGCAATCGATCCCACTGCAGCACCCAAAAAACGTAGTGTAGACGCTTAACTCACATTCCTCGAGAGAGTCAAGCATAAGTGGAGTTTTTTACCATGACTGCATCACAAAGCATGAATTCAACTCTCAAGAGAGCTGAAAACGCTCTGTTCAAAGCCAGATTCTTTATCTGAACAGAGTCTGCTACCACGAATGCATTGCTATGAGTGTCTTTAACTCCCTTGAAAACCGAACATGCTCATGCAAATGCTGACTACTATTCCTCAGGTGAGAATCAAAGAACAAAGCTTCTTAAAACTCTTTCAGTCAGTCTTGCGAATGCATCATAGTGAGCACATCCACCTTCCTCAAAGAGTTGAACGCTCTCGTTATTTTACACATGCATACAAACAATCATCTTCTGAAGACAAAAAGAGTTGATGACATCTATTGCAGGCACCCTCTTATACTCACGGGCGCTCCGGTAGTGACATCATGGACTGTCCTTAGCCAATGAAACTGTTGTATGTATACACATGCTTCAGAAAACGGTCACACTGATGGCGTTCCATCTATTGGGTCAATCCAGATGCAGTGTTGAGTTCCACTACGAAAGGGAACGGGGTATTCCCTCAAAATTGAAGTCAAAGAAAACTGATTGAAAGGAAGACAGAAAATTGGTGAGGGAGGCTGTCAAGAGGCCTACAGCAACATTAAAAAGAGTTGAAGCTCTTTTTGTCAACTACTAGTTGCTTCTTACATGTGACAAATATCTTCTGTATTCTTCATCTGTTTAACCCTTGTATTTAAGTTCCTATATTTCAGTTCTAGATTTTTGTTCTTGTTCATGTTAGTATCAAGTTTCCTGAGTATTCCTGTGTTCTGTGTATTCAGAATAAAGACTATTTGAGTATATCTCCTTTGTCGTGCTATTTGCCGGTCATCTAGCGGCTCTGCCTCAAGCAGAAGTAACAAAGTCTTGAGGACCTCTTAAGGTCATTTAGACCTGGGCCCATGGGAATATGGGGCCCGTGACTGGCTGGATGAAATGAGATTGACAAGTCATAGGTGGTTGATTTACCACGGGAAGAGGGGGCCCATGATTGGCTGTAAGAAATGAGATTGACAAGTCATAGGTGGTTGATTTGCGTATAAAATAAGTTAATAATAACTGCATGCTGTACACGTTGAAGAAGATGAGTTAGCAGCTGCAGTAAGTTATTATTCTTATAATGAGTTAAGCCCTATTCAGATGGTAATTGTTTGTCATAGAGTCATAAGGTATTTACAACATTTACAGAGGCTAGCCTGTGTTTTTATTGTCGTTTGAATCCAGAAAGTCAGTGTTTTTCTCTCATCACCTGCATAAAAATCCCCAGCCGAATTACCTAGTTTTTTGACAACAAAGTCGTGTGGTCATTTAATTGCCGCCCAAATACACATCTTTGAGTTTACAAGAGATCATTTTAAAATTGACTCTTTAAATTAAACATCATTTAGAAACACTGATCAGAGCAAACATAAGCAGAAGCTCAACCAAACCAGCTATACGCGTGAGAACAAACCTCTTACGGAAGCTCAAACGTGCTGCATAACCAATGAGGTTCATTCTCATGTTACACAGCACATTTGAGCTTCCGGAAGAGGTTTGCTCTCGCACGTGTAGCAGGTTTGGTTCTTCGTCTTAGCTTCTTCTTATGTTCGCTGATTAATGTTTACATGCAAGTAAAGCCTAAATTCAATCCGTTTATCATATTAACGATTGTTTCTCTTCAGAAAATTTGGACTAAACCGCTTGATTCATATGGATTAGTTTTCGGATCTCTTTATGAAGTGGTACAAAGGCAGTCAGTGCAAAGAAATCTGAAAGCATCCTGTCATCAAAAAGATATTCATTTATTATCTACAATCCGCCCATGCCTATAGATTCCCAGCCTGCACCCGTTACTGCAAATGACAAGGTAAATATTTTCCACCCTTTTCTTTAAATAGGGGGTTCACTCTCCCACATGCAGGACTCTGGCCATGTTCCCCTAAATTTTTTACGCACTTCCCTTGCTAAATTCCCTCCATTTTACACAATGTCAATAGTATTTACTAGTGACTGATTGAGATGGTTACTGATCTGGGGATTCTGAACAAAATATTATATATGACAATATATCTAAACTGTGATTTTGAATTGCTTTTGCAAAGGTTGTGAACTTTTAAATCAAAGGGTGGAGATCATGTGTTATTATTATAAAGCGCTGGGAGATAGAGAGTAATTGCTGTAATATATTGTAAGAAACATTTGTTGGCACAGATTTCTTTGTTATAGTAGAGATCAGATCAAACAGTAATGATGTGGAAACCAGGAGAAACCATGAACAAACAAGTTATTAAAAGCTTTTCAGTTCCAAATCACCAACATTCACCATGGATTAAATGTAGTAATCCTATTATTCATTTCAGGGTTCATACAACATTCAAGCATTTTTTTGCAGGGACTTTCAAGTGCTTCACACTTTTTTCAGAACTTCAATGCTCTAAATGTGATCTAATTTAAATGTTATTTTTATTGTGATGATCAAAAACATTGTTCATCCTTCAAAGATGGGGAACCATTTGTAAAAAATTTAACTTTTCAAGATGCAGAAAAACAGTTGCAAACCAACACTTTTTATTTAAAAATAAAAAAGACGTGAAATTACCACTACAACCAGTAGATGGCGGCAGAGGAGTACTTATTGGCTTTGTTATCCACTTCCTAATATTTTTTTCTCACATTTCGCTTTTGAATTTATGTTTAGACATTTTGAAATCACTATTATAAAATTTCAGATCATCAAGAAATATTTTTTTTGTTAAAGTCTGGCACTTTTTTTGTACTGAAGTATGAAGTATGAACAGTTGGAGTCTCATGAAAAACAAAACATTTTCTTCAAATTTTGAGTGGATTACACAGAAAGCAAGTAAAGAATGCCTTTTATAATCATTGAACTGACTGACAGCATCAGTATGACATAGAAGAACAATTGTACATTTAATAAGAGTAGAATACATATATTTTTTCCCTATAAAACTTTTTTTTGGTTTTTGCATGTTACTGTAACTTAATTTTATCTGCATCTCAACTCAAGCTCATTGCTATACTGTCAAATATGCATTTCCAAGAAATAAACATATAGTATTATTAGTAACTGCTCTTATTAATGCAAAACAATATTAATTGTATGATTAAATTAGTTGTATATCCCTACCTATAATACATTGCTCATATGTTAGAACTTCACCTAAATAAAAAATATTTTTCAAAATCAGCCAGCGGTTCAGCAGTTTATCAAATGTAAAGTTGACCACTCACATTTCACAGTTTGCTTTTTGTAAGATACTGTTGCATAATTAAAGCTGCAGTCCGTGATTTTTCCTCTTTGTCGCCATCTCTTGTTTGAAACCTGCAATTGCAGTCATATGTGGAACAGTTATCTGTACGTGCGTTGTGCCTCAGCACAACTCACTTCGGAATCACAGATTCAACGTCTTGAAAGTATGACCAATATAAGAATTTTCACTGAAAAATATCATCTGAACAAGTAAGTAACATTTCAGCCACTTTTGTTCTGACCAACTGAGGAAAAAAGCATTAGGCCTACAATAAATCGGGCTGCCAATGATGATTAAATCTAACGATCGCTTAGCTTGGATCACACCAAACCGTGCAAATTATTATTACTGTTATATTGTTCTCAAATTGTTATTGTTAACAACATCAGCATTGCATGACTGTTTATTTAGTGTATATTTAGTGTATATTACCTGTAGATTTAAATTTCTGTAGCCATTCAACAGTCCAAAGTCTTTTGCTTTTGACTATGGGTGAATCTCGATGATTGTCATTTGGACCTTTCTGGATTACAATCCGCCACCAAAATGATAAGTTTAATTATTTCAGCTGCTGTGAGAAAAGGCTATAAATGATCCGCTACCGGCAGCATCCTCACGTGATAAAACCGACTAGCCTGGACGGGACTCCTTCCTTTCTGTTTACGGACGTGACGTAATGACGCACAGACGAACTGCTGCATGCTCAAATTTCCCACGGAAATCCACCATGTCGCTCTTATTATAAAACATTATTACAAGCTTACCGTTGTGAATCGAGCTAAGATAATGAGATAGTTTTGAACACTGGCTGGTTATGTACTTGCTCAAAAATTGATTTTGGATAATTTTTAACCAAAAAGTTACAGACTGCAGCTTTAAGATATATAACAGTTTTATTTTTATTTTGGGTTTAATGTTACACAAAATAATTTGTTTTTTTAGGCTATTTAATGTGTGACATGTCATAATAACGAATGTCCAATGTGGAATTAGGGTTTTCTCAAGTGCTTTTGAAGGCAGTATTAGTATTTGTCTGGACATGTGATCTCAACATGTCTATCCACATGAGGGACCCATTCATGTCAAATAAAACCACTTAAAATATGACACTTATATGATATTCTTCAAAAATATCATTAATTTCTGTAGAGGTTTTGAGGTTCTGAAGACATCTTTATACGGATCAAATGACTGAGTTCAGCTTTGAGAATGAAACCAACCTGTTTGTTCATCAGTATCTTCTTGTTTCACTCTGAATGTTTCTTCAATCTTAATGTCTTCACTCTCCTCTTTAATAAACGCCATCTTTATAATAGTGCGCCACGTGGATTTCAGTTGCTTCACCAGGAGTTTTCTGTGTGTTTGGACAATCTGTCAGGTTTAAGATGAGAATGATTAACAGAAATAAAAATAAATCCAAACTAAATCTCTGAGTGCATCTCAGTCATCTCCCTAGTTCAGTAGTCAGTGCACTGGTAAGTCAAGAGTCAGTCAGAATGAGCGTTATTGGCCTTAAATGGCCTGGGGTGCGTTTCCCAAAGCGAACTATGGTCGTAAGTTCTGTCGTTACCAATAGAGTTCAATGGGACTTGCGACCATAGTTCACCAACGATGCTTTCGGGAAACGCACCCCTGATTAGCCAAATACATGGAATGGAATAACAGCAACCCTGTTTTTTTTTGTTTGTTTGTTTTATTCGTAGTTTAAAAAAGGGGTTATTGTCGTTTTTCCATGGAAATCACAAAATAATCATGGTTTTGATTTAAAAACCATAGTTTAAATATGGTATTTGTGTGGTTATACAAAAGGTAATCAATACGCCAAAAAACATGGTTTTACAATGGTTATTTTTTGTTATTATACTCCTCATATTTAGTTATGACTTTGTATTTATTGATTAGTAATAGTTTTTAATATGACAAACAAACTAATCGCAAATGTTTTCATTAAAGTGTAAAATTGTCATTATCGTGTTCTCGTTGCATTTACATTGTTTTGACCAGCAGGTCTCGTCAGCGCGCGGTGATTCGAATCAGTGAATCATTTTGCGAATCAATTGTTCAATTAAGTCTGAGTATAGAAAAGCTCCGTTTCTCCAATTACTGCTTGCCAGTGACCGAATTCGTGTTTACAACGAACTGATTCACGATATAGGGAGCAAAATGAGACGCACCTTTTACGTTATTTGTGTGGATGCGCTTTACTCACAAAATAGCCTTCATTAACGTTAAATAAAGCATTACAATGTTCAACAACAAGTAATTCTTTTTTTACAGAGCTTGTGAAAAAATATAAAAATGGACTGAACAGCTTGATTTTATTTTTTACACATAAACTGCTTTTAAACACCAACCTTTCTTCAGCCGAATCACAACAGCGCGGAGCATCCTTATGACGTCAAATCACAATACCAAAATAAAAGTCTCAATCACGCGCTACAGTCTAAATCTCAAGTGCATAGGAAATGACATACAAAAATATTTAATATTAAAAGAAAATATTAAGAACCACTATTGAAACAGTGTAAGACTCAATAATAAAACAGAGTCTAAGAGGCAAAACGGTAATGCAGAAACCATTTACCAAATATCACATCTTAAATTGTAAATCATATTTGTCTCTATTTGCATTTTAATACTAACATAAGAGTTCATATAAAACGGAGATAATATATATGTCAATATTTAAGCATTTCAATAAAAATGTAATTAATTTAATAATGTAATATAGTATTGATTAAAAAAAGCTAAGATTAATTAAACAAATAAAAATATGAATTGATTTCATTAAAAAGCTATGAAATACTCTTTTCTTTTGACAGGCATGAAGACCTCGAGGGCAAAACATTCATAGAATTGCAGTACAGACCTGCCAGTTTTCCATTTGTTTCAAACTTTTAGAAGAAAAACAAAATTGGGCACTTGTAATTCATACACAGCACTTGCCACAGTATTTCAGTCACTATAAAAACAGTGGGACAATTTAAAATGCTTCAAAAACTCTGTAAGTGGGGTCCGTGTACAGGTCCTGGTCATATAATTAGAATATCATCAAAAAGTTGATTTATTTCACTAATTCCATTCAAAAAGTGAAACTTTTATATTATATTCATTTATTACATACAGACTGATATATTTCAAATGTTTATTTCTTTTAATTTTGATGATTATAACTGACAACTAAGGAAAATCCCAAATTCAGTATCTCAGAAAATTAGAATATTTGTAGTAACCCGGAAGCTATCGAGTAGTATGACTTCGATTAACCGTTCTGTTCATGTCTATGGAACATGTCTTTGCACGATTATGCAGTTTGTATTACAGAAAAAGAAAAACTGGACTGACTTGTGGTAATATTGCTGCTGCTGCATTATGTACCCAGTTTGGCACAACACAGGGTTTTTCAGAGAGAAATGTGCAGAGATGGTGTGCTGAACAGGGACTTCTGCCCTGACAGCCAACTTGAAATTGAAGTCACCAATGGTATTGCCAACAAACGAATTCTAGGCTACACAAACTAAATAAAAAGCTGAAGTTAGTTTCCAAGTCAGACGTCTGTATACGTACTATAACGTAAGGTAACTTCCTTTCTCTGGTTCTAGTTAGTGGACTGTCCGCTGTCATTGGTCACTGGTCAGTGTACTGGACTGCCTACCCATGTCTGATCACAGCTTGATTCTGACCTTGGTCCTGATCAGCACTGTTAATTTTGTCCATCTCTAGTAATGACCGGCATTTCTGTCTCACTTGCTGCCTGGATTTGGTTGCTGTATGGACTGATTTTCTGGATTGACCTCTGTCTGACCATTCTTTGGATCTGACCCTCTTTAAGTTGTTCGGAAGCCAGGTAGCTCGACCAGTTATGTTTTTTATAGTTTATATAGAGAAATTGAGCATCTGTCTGCCTTTGGGTCCCTCCTTCCAGAAAACCTGACAGATGAGTATGCTGAGGATATCATGAAGATCCTTGTAGACTGTGACAGTGGAGGGAATGAGCCTGAAGGTTTCGATTCAACAGATCCTGTTCATTATGGCCATGTACACACTGCAGTTGTCAGTTCAACTTAACTTAAATTCAGTTGTCAGTTCACCTTCTAGGCTATGTTCAGACTATCAGTCCAAATCTGGACGTTCATATGTGGTTTGAAATCTTATTCAAATCACATTTCTGGAAATCTGCTTTAGCTATTATCGTGTGGTTCATGTGACTTCCTCACGCCTTGTAAAATGTAAACATCAGACATTGTTATACGAAGCATGCTGAAAGTCACTGCAGAAACAAGGTTGTGTTGTTGCAAAGTGCTAGACGAGCAGAAAATGAGAACAGAGTTTCGAAAACCCCTCCATGTTGTGGTTATTGTTTTTGGCATATGCCTATCAACGCAATGTCATTGTCATAGAAACCAATGCAGATGTTCTGGAAAACAAAAGAACTGCATGGGACACACATTTTGCATTTGAAAAGTTGTGATACACAATGTGGACGTCAATAATTTTAGATCAGATTCCAATCGGATTTGGTCTCATAATTTTTTCTAGAGCTGTATTTTGGTCACTCATGTGAGAACCCCGACAAAACCAGTGCCTCATGAAGTTACATTAAACTGGTACGAATCTGAACTTCATTTAAAAGAACACTCCACTTTTTTTGAAAATACGCTCATTTTCCAACTCTCCTAGAGTTAAACAGTTGAGTTTTACCATTTTCGAATCCATTCAGCCGATCTTCGGGTCTGGCGGTACCACTTTTAGCATAGCTTAGCATAGTTCATTGAATCTGATTAGACCGTTAGCATCTTGCTCAAAAATGACCAAAGAGTTTCGATATTTTTCCTATTTAAAACTCGACTCTTCTGGTGTTACATCGTGTACTAAGACCGACAGAAAATGAAAAGTTGTGATTTTCTAGGCTGATATGGCTAGGAACTATACTCTCATTCTGGCGTAATAATCAAGGAACTTTGCTGCTGTACCATGGGTGCAGCAGGCTCAATGATATTACGCAGCGGCTGTGACCCACTGTTTGCACAGGGAGCGTGCCTTGCAACCATGGAGACATTTGTGAGAGGCACTACGCAATATCATTGGTCATTTTTTTTTGAGTGAGATACTATTGGTCTCATCAGATTCAATGAACTATGCTAAGCTATGCAAAAAGTAGTACCGCCAGACCCGGAGATCAGCTGAATGGATTCGAAAATGGTAAAACTCAACTGTTTAACTCTAGGGGAGTTGGAAAATGAGTATATTTTCAAAAAAAGTGGAGTGTTCTTTTAAATGAAGTTCAGATTCGTAGCAGTTTAATGTAACTTCATGAGGCACTGGTTTTGTCTGGGTTCTCACATGAGTGACCAAAATACAGCTCTAGACCACTGCAAAATTAGCAGTTTCTCTGGATATATCTATATTTATGTGTTTGAGTAAAATGTACATTTGAGTAAAAACATTTAGATAATTTATTTGCAGAAAAAAAAATGATGTTACAAATAATGCAAAGAAAACAAGTTAATATTCATTTTTTTGGTTGATTTTTTTTTTTTTTAGCTGAATCAAATTTATGAGTTAAGCTGAATCAAATTTGAGTTACACCTCTATGCAATCAAAATTATTCAAAGAATTAATTCAAGCAGATAATTCCTAGTGCCATTTTAAATTGCAGATCTCTTTGAAACTCATTCCAGACAAAGAGGGTCTCAAATCTACATCTTTTCAGGATGTCTCTGTAAGTGTGATGGGGAAAAAAATGTTTATTGCACTGAGCAAAATTAAATTCTTCTCCCAGAGTCAATGCACAAGTGATTTTTGAAATTGTTCTATTTTGCAAACCTCTTGCCACACTGAGGAACCTTGCAAATTATTTCCAGAATGAGTTTGCAAATGCCTTTTCAGGTCTCTTTGATACGTGAAACTCTCTTCACACTGAAGACAAGTGAAAGGTTTCTCTCTAGTGTGAATTCTCATGTGAATGTTAAGGTTTCCTTTTTGAGTGAAACTCTTTCCACATTGAGGGCATGTGAAAGGCTTTTCTCCAGTGTGAATTCTCATGTGGGCATTAAGAGTTGGTCTATGTGTAAAACTCCTTCCACAATGAGGACATTTGTAAGCCTTCACCCCAGAATGTATTCTCATGTGGCTTGTAAGGTTTCCTTTTCTGTTGAAACGTCTTCCACAATAACTGCAGGTAAAAGTCTTCTCTCCAGTGTGAATGCTCATGTGGTAATTGAGGTTTTCTTTTCTGTTGAAACATTTTCCACACTGTTGGCAGGTGAAAGAACTCTCTTCATTGTGAATTCTCATGTGGACTTTAAGCTTTCCATGTTGTCTGAAACTCTTTCCACACTGAGAGCATGTGAAATTACTTCTAGTTCCTGGCTTTTTAGCACTTTTTTGTGCGGAAGTCATTTCAGTCGGTGAGCAACTATAAGCTTTTGTTATGAAATCATGATGTTTCTCATACTCATCATTCTCTTCCTTTTCATTTAGTTCTTGACTCTCCTCTTTTAATGCAATCAGGCCTATGAAGTGAAAACAGACAAATAAAAGTTAACCATAAAACAAAAACAAAAACAAAACAAACCATGTACATCCTACTATGCTGTATACCACCTATACCACCCACACTGCTGTGTACTCTTCAATTATTCACAGTCACCTCTTCAGTTTATTTTCAGCACACATACCAAAAACATCTTGAATATGTATGTAACAGGATGCTATATTTGTGTGTAGCTGATGCTATGGGAATGCCCCCAGGTGTGATGATAGTCTGAAGTCTGAATATAATCACACCAAATATTGAAAGAGTTGTTAACTATAGTATATAATAACATTTTAGCAGGTGTGCTTTGATGTGATGACAAAAAAAAACTGTCCCTCGAAAAAATGGCAAGAAAACACATCTTTAACTTCATTATCTGATGCGACTCGTATGAACCGGTTCTTTTCTTTTCAGCAACCATTTTAGTATATCTTCTCCAGGGACAATACTATAGAAATGAAACTTGGATATATTTTAGAGTAGTCAGTGTGCTGCTTGTATAGCAGTATAGATTTACTGTCCTCTGAAAATAACTTAACATACAGCCATTATTGTCTAAATAGCTGGCAACAAAAGTGAGTACGCCCTAAGTGATAACAGTTGTATGTCGTTTAACCATGCCAAGTCAAATGTCCTATTCATCATGTTCATGTTTTTGTCTGCTTGATAGGACTATACAAATGTGTGGATCTTGTATTAAAGCAGATAAAATTTGGTGCTTTGAGTACAATTCTCTCATACTGATCACTGGATGTTCAACATGGCACCTCATGGCAAAGAACTCTCTGAGGATTTGAGAATTAGAATTGTTGCTCTTATAGCCTAGATGGCCTAGGCTATAAGAAGATTGGTAACACCATAAAACTGAGTTACAACACAGTGACCAGGGTCATAGAGAGGTTTTCCAAGACAGGTTCTACTTGGAACAGGTCAAAGAAGTTAAATCAAAGAAGTTAAGACCTTGTGCTGTGTGTCAGGTGCAGAAGCTGGCTTCAAAAAAAGATTCATGAGTGCCAGCATTGCTTTAGAGGTTGCAGAAGGGGAAGGTCAGCTTGTCAGGGCTCAGACCATACGCCACACACTGCAACAAGTCGGTTTGCATGTCTGTCATCCCAGAAGGAGGCCTCTTCTGAAGCTGGCTCACAAGAAAGCCCGCAAGCAGTTTGCTGAAGACATCCTGTCCAAGAGCATGAATTACTGGAACCATCTCCTGTGGTCTGATGAGACCAATATAAACTTGTTTGGCTCAGATGGTGTCCAGCATGTGTCATCATCAAACCTAATTTAAGATCACAAAACTGAAATTTTTAGTAGTACCTAGGATACCTAAGTCCACTAAAGAAGGGAGAGCATTTTTGCATTTGGCTCCTAAATTCTGGAATAGTCTTCCTGATAATGTTCGGGGACACATTTCTTTTGCCAAGCATTCACATTATGCATCTCATAACCTTGTGCTCTAGTTATATCAGATCAAATGTGCATGATTACGTATTATTTGAAATGTTATGAACAGCAGCTACACTAATCATCCATTTGCTTTTCTGTTTCTACCTCGAGATGTCCACCTATAGCTCTAACTAGAGATTACGCCAGCTCTAGTTTGGATCCAGCCTCTTGTGATCACTTCAGATGTCTCAACTAATGTGAAGAGACTGCGCCAACTCCTGCGAGGACTTCAGATGATGCAAACTCTGAATCAACATGCACCAATGCTACGCTAAATGTTCTTTATATTGTAATGAGATCGTAGTTTCTGCCTAAATGAATACATTTTGTTAGCGAACTACATGATTTGTATTATCTTAGAACTGTACATTTCTGAAATATGGACATTACTTGGACACAGTCACTTCTGATAACAGATTGCTCCAAACTGTAATGTAGAAACCTGCAGAGTTACATCATGTAAATTAAAATTCTCCAGTAACACATGAAAGTAAGTGACTGGTGAAGTGAGAGAACAATAGACTAAACTATATAGTACCTACTATAACACTCACATTACAATCTTCAAAAATATCATTCATTTCTGTAGAGCTGGACATTTAAATAAGGATCAAATGACAGTTCAGCTTTGAGAATGAAACCAACCTGTTTGTTCCTCAGTATCTTCTTGTTTCACACTGAATGTTTCTTCAATCTTCAGTTCTTCACTCTCCTCTTTAATAAACACCATCTTTATAATAGTGCATCACATCGATCTCAGTTGCTTCACCAGGAGTTTTTTTTGTGTGTGTGTCTAAGAAGAGATGTGGAGAATTACAGAGAGAGAGAGAGAGAGAGAGAGAAAAAAAAAAAAAAAAAAAACACACATCCAAACTGGGTGCATCTCAATCAGCTCATTAGTCAGTGCACTCTTTATGAACTGTTCCTTGGCGAGTCAAAAACACAGCACAACCAGTGTAGCCCAATTCACAAACAAATGGACTATATTTCCTCAGGATTCAAAACAAGATTTGTAAAGCTTCAATGTTTTGAAATCGCCCATCACTATATTGTTGAAGAAAGTCGTTATTTTGTTTTTTTGGCACACAAAAAGTATTCTCATCACTTAATAATATTAAGGTAGAACCACTGTAGTCACATGAAATGTTTTAAATATGTTTTTAGTACCTTTCTGGATCTTGAGAGGTGACAGTGACATTGCTGGCAATAGACTCCTCACTGAGTGAGTAATAAATGACATTATTTTCTTAGGGATTCTGGGTGGTTGCTACATCTACAGAGATATTGAACACCAGTTAATAGCAGAAACTCAAACATTATTTGCAAAACTGATCCAGTCTCTTTGCTTTGCTAACATTAGAAAGAAATGCCAAAATATAAATTCTATAATTGTTGTTCTTAACCTTGTACTAAATATTGTGATTTTAAAAAGCCTACATATTATTAATAAAACAATCTATAAAGTTTAATAGTCTATCTATAGTAATCTATAATGTTTAAGATGCAATGTCTTGACATTGTGGAGTTTTACATTTTTTACAAAATTGTTTGTAAAAGCTGTTGTGTTTTTCCCTCTCAGTGTTTTGACCAGCAGGTGTCGTCAACGTGAGTCGATTACAAGCGTTTAGAAACAGTGAATCATTATCTGTTTAAAAGCTCAGTTTGTTACATTATTACTTGTCAGTGACTGAACTCGTGTTTAAGATACACTGATTCATAATACAGAGAGCGAAACGAGACGCACGTTT
This sequence comes from Megalobrama amblycephala, assembly GCF_018812025.1. Classification (NCBI taxonomy): domain Eukaryota; kingdom Metazoa; phylum Chordata; class Actinopteri; order Cypriniformes; family Xenocyprididae; genus Megalobrama; species Megalobrama amblycephala. The sequence continues at coordinate 47,525,978 of NC_063057.1, read as the reverse complement.
GTGTTGGATGCGTTTTATCCATATAAAATATCGTTCCCTAAAGTTAAATAAAGAGACTAAAGAGCCTTACAATGTTATTCAATAGTAGTAATTAATTCATTTACATCTCTTGAAAATAACTATAAAATGTACTGAACGTTTTTCAGTGTATTTAAAAGCAAACAATTATTTAAAAAAAAAAAACCTTTCTTCAGCCAAATCACAGGCGCAGGAACGCGGCGCAGCCTTATGACGTCACATCGACACACCAAAATAAAAGTCCTGTTCACACGCCAAAATGTCAAGTGTAAAGACATTTACATAAAATACACACACACACACACACACACACACAAAATGTTATACATAAAAATCACACACACACATATATATATATATATATATATATATATATATATATATATATATATATATATATATATATATAAGATAAGCTGACTTCTAAAACTGAACTATAAAATAACTCTATTAACTGGTTAATGGCCATTTCAAATGAGAGTTTCATTTGAAATGGATTTCATTCATTTTCATTTTTTTGTTTTCGTTACTTGAATGAATTCGGAGGCCTGGTGACAACCGCATTCTACAACTGAATTAACTCAACCACATTTACAAAAATTCTAAGTAGTGTTTATGGAACTGAACTGACCAACTAATTGTTATTGATGTGTTTTAACATGCATTAGAAATATTTCTCTCTTTCTTTTGTGCAGACAGTGCATTGCAATAAATCACAGGCAAAGTGGTATGAGCCTTGACTCATTTGTGTTGCCAGATCTTGCTAGAAAAACAGCGAACAAGATTGAACCCACAATAAACTGAAATAAATCCAAACCATGATTAAGCACTTAAATAAGCCCTAAACCACATCTAAAATTGGTGGACATGGCAACAATGCAAGAGTGCACTCTGTGAAGCAGCCTTTCCAAGCATAATCAAAATATGATGATTCCGTCGACTGTGCTTGTTAAAATTGCTGAACATAATGAGTCTTTTGTCACTATAATATTTCTTCGGTCAGAATAGCGGGTACAGAACAGGCAAGACGCCAGAACTTTGCTATGGTTACTACGGTGTCAATCATTGCAGTTTCGAGAGGGAGTCGAGTTCCGTACACATGGACCAATAATTTAGGGAATTCACTCCCACATTTAAATGCAGTTGTCACTCCTGAAAAGAGAGTTGTCAGTTGTCACTTACCTGCGGTAATTGGTTGATCAGCGGGGGGGTTCTTTTAAAATGCCTCTTCCGCTCATCAGAAGTGAGATGTGCGCCTTTGGGCCGGTCACACTAATTCAAACTTCCTGCCAGCCACCAGACCAAAATGTCTTCTCAGAGTTTTTGAGTTTCTTCTGATCATTTGTTTTCTTAGAATGTGGTAGGAATGTAGGGGAGACCTGCCCTTTTGTTTAAATCTCATTTATATTATGTTTTTGTTAGGAGTAGTTAGGTTAGGTTGATTGTATTTATTTTTCTTTTCTTTGTTACAGGTTATTTACTAATAATACTAATGCTGCGTTCACAGCGAACGTGAATCGCGTGTCAAATTCACATCAGACGCGTCTAGTTGGACGCTTGAACATTGAAGTCAGACGCAAATTCGCGTCAAGGGAGGGGCTTCTGCCTGGCGTGCTACCTTTGCCGGCCTTCTTGCTAGATAATGGCAGATATGGATGTTGCTGAGAGGGTGGGTTGGCTTTATTTACTCCAGAAAGCCCATCAGCAGCGTCGGCGGGCTCGTCGTGTCTGGGTTCACGAGATTATCCAGAGACGCTCCCAGTTTGGTGAGTTTCACCATTTACTCCAGGAGCTGCGTCTGGATGACGGCTGCTTTCAGCTGTACTTCTGTCTGTCTCGGTCCCAGTTTGACCTGTTGGCCTGCATTGGTGCGCGGATTTCGTACCAGGACACCAACTACAGGCGCTCAATTCCAGCTGCAGAGCGCCTGTCCATCTGTCTTCGGTCGGTAAATACTAATATATTCTGTTCTGGTTGAATTAATTAACATTTGTCTACAACATGAGGTGATCCGAACCTATTTTAAGCATAACATGGGGATTCACTGGGGACTCATTCAGGACCATTGCCAGCAGCTTCAGGGTTGGTGTCTCCACAGTCTGCAGCATCATCCCCAAAGTGGTCAAAGCCATCTGGGCCTGCCTGGTGGGGAAGTTTATGGCTGTGCCCTCCACAGATGACTGGAGGTCCATTGTGGAGGACTTCCCGCTCTGCTGTGGAGCACTGGACGGCAAACACGTCATTCTAAAGGCACCCCCCAACTCAGGATCCCAGTTCCACAACTACAAGGGAACTTTTTCTATAGTTCTCCTTGCAGTTGTGGATGCACACTGTCGCTTCCGGGTGATTGATGTTGGGGGATACGGCAGGACGAGTGATGGTGGGATACTGGCCAACTCCGCCTTTGGTCAGGAGCTTCGTAGTGGCACACTCCATCTGCCACCTGACCATCCAATACCCGGAGTGGACCACAGAGGACCCCAGCCCAATGTCTTTGTTGCAGATGAGGCCTTCCCGGTGTGAAGAAACCTGATGCGTCCATTCCCTGGGCGTGTCCTTCCCAGAGAGAAGCACATCTTCAACTACCGCCTCTCCCGAGCCTGGCTGGTGGTGGAGGATGCTTTTGGGATGCTGTCTGCGCAGTGGAGGCTGTACCGCCTCCTGATTGAGGTCCACCCTGAAGTTGCGAAGAAATGTGTGAAGGCGACTGTGACGAGCAGGGCGGGCGAGAGCCGTGAGGGAACGGCGCGAGGCCGTTGGCGCGAGTGATAATGAGCATTACCTGCGAGGCGCGCCTCGAGTCTCTCACGGAGGAGCTCCGGAGGCATAAAAGGAGGAGCGACGACCGTGAAGGACGAGAGAGGACCAGGCCTGGACTTTATTTTACGTTTTATTATGTTTGTGTGGCCGGCAGACGTCCGCGAGGGTCTGCCGGCATTACTTTCGTTTTGTTCTTTGTTTATTTTGAATTAAAGTTTTGTTGAATGTTCGCCGGTTCCCACCTCCTTCTTCCCGTTTACGAACTGTGTTACAGCGACGTGTTCTCCACAATTTTATAAGGTCCTCAGCAGCGAGACAGGCGCCTGCAGTGAGGGAGGTTGTGGCCACCGGAGAGGAGCCACTGCCAGGTCTGGGACGGGTTGCAGCCAATAACTCCTCCAGAGAGGCACTCCAGGTGAGAGACACCTTTATGGCCCACTTTTCTGCGGAGGGAGCAGTCTCATGGCAGCCCACTGAATAATTTTTTCTATCATGTCCTCCCAAGGACTGACCCACAACGGCTCTTTTAAGAGCCACCCACAAAACCACAAAGATCTTAACTTATCTCTTTTATAAACATACCTTGGATTGTAAAGTGTTGTTCTCCTGTGTTTTCCCTGTTTGCAGGTAATGGCTGCACCTCAACTCACTTGCACTTATCAGGAGGTTCCAAAGTGACTCTGCTGTTGCCTTGGTTCCAGGCCTCGTCAGCTCCATCACAACATGCACATTTATTTATTTCCTGAGTCAGAACTGTCACATAACACTAACTTTTGCTGAGTGGCAGGTTGTCCACAACAGTTGATAAGGTGAAGTGATTAAAATATGATAAATAGTACAACTTTAAATAATTTTTTGCACAGGTCTGTTTAAAAAAGAAACAATTATTTGTTGTCTTGCTATACTGTGTTTTTGCAATATGACATAGTACAAATAAACAAATGTTTGCCATAAGTAATCTAATCTTACTGAATAAATAAAATTACTTTTTTTAAATCAGACTGGAATATGGAAATAATGTTTCCTGTGAGAAATATAATGGTTTACTCTGTTGTTTACCACACCAAACCTTTGGTCACTACAAATATAGAATTAATAAAAACATAAAAATGACAAATTAACATTAATAATAACTTTAATAATATAAAAATAACATTTGAACTACTTACATGTGAGACAGGAATAAAAAAGGACCATGCATTGGAAGAGGGATGATGGAATAGTGAGGGACACAAATGAAAGAGGAGAAAGGAGACAAAGTCTGTTTCAATCCCTGCAGAGATTGCTGCCTCATTTAATTAAAAAAAAAACTACTCTGTAGGCTCCAATGTCTTCAAATTAAGCAGAACAGTGCTGCTTTCATAAATTAATTTATGAATTTGAGATTTGACAAATTCCTTCGTCTGAGGTTGCAACTTCTGCAGGGACGGAAGCAGACTCAAAAGAAAATGCTCGTCCTCGGAGCAGGGAGGAGGTTGAGGCCTGGATTTCAGTGCTGCCAACAGCTCCTTCTCAATTAATGGGCTCCTCCCGGGGCCTTCTCCTCCTCCTCGTTGGTGGTACTGTAAAGAAAATGGTGCAATGAAAAGGTTTAAAGCTGAAACCTGATTTTAAGATGTTCACAGAAAAGATTAACTGAAAACAAAACAAAATTATAACATTTTTTGTATTAAAAATCTCAAATAAGACTGGCAGTGCAAATGAGCAATAACTCTAAACTCTATTGAGCAGAAATGAATACTGTTTATTGGAAGCATGTCGGCAAATGAATAAATGTCTGTACACACCTGTGGGTACAGCAGCTGCAGGCTGTGGCAGAGGGGACTCGGGCTCTGGTGGAGGGGACCCAGGATCACTGCCTTCCAAAAAAATCAGCTGGCTCTGCCATGACAATAATACATATTTAATACAACACATTTGCATATTGCACTGGTTAGAGAGATCCTTTCATTGTTCACCTAAAATATAATAATACACAATAGTTTTTCTGTGTGTGGCTACACTTGTCAACACACCTCCTGTCTCCGATAGCCCTGCTGCTGCTACTGCCTGATCTGAGCAGTCATACCCAGCGGTCTGCTCATCCCCGTCCCTACTCTCCATATTCCCGCTCGAAGGGGTCGAGGAAGGACAGGACCGCAGAGTACTTCCAACCTTTGGCTGACTCTGCTGCTGACCCACTTCTTTTCTCAGTCTCCTTTCTCCTCTTTCAAATATGTGTCCTTCAGACTCTTCCATCTCTTTCTGCACAGATCCTCTGAATAAACACATCATCTTGTCAGTTGGAAACTAGTAGTGGCAATTTAGCTTGGTTATGCCGGCCAGCTTTTGCTAGCTAGCAGGCGGGCTAGTATCAACAGCTAAAATCATGCAAAGCGTTTTACAATTTACCAGATTGTCCTATTTCCTCACTTATCCTCTTTCAGGCAAGGTCCTTTTTATTCCTGTCTCGATAAAAATATGATGACACATCATAGAGCTCAGGGTGGCCATACACAGCGACTATTATCTTTGTTCTGGTCTCCACCGCTGATCACATCATAAACACGTGACTACCAAGGCAGAGTCCCTGATTGGCAAATATTCGCGGTGCGTTAACCAAAGTTAAGATTTTTCAACTCGGGCATCTAGGGCATCTGAACGGCCGATTCGCGCCACGCTAGATTCGCGCCGCAGGACGTCTACACGCGCGGTTACATTGACTTAACATGTAAATCAGACGCCCCAAGCGCGTTCAGTGTTTATTTTATTGGAGTGATTTTGTATGTTATCCTTTTCTGTTGCTGAGAAACCGATCAACACTTTTGTTTTTTCACGCATCGATTACTGTGACGCTCTTCTTGCTGGGGTCCTGAAATGTACCTTAAATAAATTGCAATCTGTTCAAAATTCGGCCGCTAGGATCCTGACAAGGACCAGGGACCATATCTCTCCAGTTTTAGAGTCTCTATACTGGCTCCCTGTCAGGTTCCGGATTGATTTTAAAATTCTTATGCTGACCTACAAGGCCTTACGTGGTATGGCTCCGCATTATTTTTCACAACTTTTAACTATCTACACTCTGAGACGTGACATCCGTTCCTCCGATTGTACTACTCGTTTACACTCTATGAGTGACCGGGCTTTTTCCGTCTGTGCACGTAAACTTTGGAATTCTCTCCCCATTGAGATTAGACAGGTCAAATCTTTTAGTGTTTTTAAGTCTGTTCTTAAAACCCACTTTTTTAGGATAGCATTTATGTGATTTAATTGTTTTAGGTGTATGTGGGTATATGTGTGTATATATATATATATATATATATATATATATATATATATATATATATATATATATATATATATATATATATATATATATATATATATACACACACACACACATACATAAATATACATATATATACATGTACATACATATATGTATATGATCTTTATCTCTATGTCTGTTAAACACTTTGAGATGTTACCTTTAAGGCGCTATATAAAATAAAGTTTACCATTATTATTATTTTGGGCCTTGTGTCTCTGACAAAAAAATACCACTTTATTATTTTTTTTTTTTTTTCTCAGATGAATTATATTGCTTTATTGGTACTTTGTCTGGACTGTGGGTCCCTTAACGTATTTTATTAATTTATGGTTAGCTTTTTGCGATTTACAATAAATTTACCTTATAATTTAATGTGTCTTCTTTGATTATTTTTGGTCTGACAGTCTGCTGGGAGCCTTTCGTTCTTTTCTTTTATTTATTACATCTTAACCCTAGACTAGAGGACGTAATAAAATGGGGGCTCGTCCGGGATTTACCCGAAGCGAGAATCATACCCCTAGGCCAATAGCATTTTCTGAAAGTGCTTGTGTTTGAGTTAAAGGATTTTACATTAACCAATTTTAATGTTGGATTAAATTAATGCCTTTTTCACCTTTATGTAAAAACTGTCTAAAGGTCTGTATTATTTTTTGTGTCGTTAGCTGTAAAGGGAATGAAATTGTAAAAAAAGAGGGAGAGACATGTAATATAGATGTAACTGAACTGTAAATTATTGAAACTATTCAAAACTAAGCTTAAGCATGGTGAAATCAAACTGGTTAAGAGATGATCAAGACATTTTGAGGACCTCATATTAAATGAAGTTCAGTTTTGTAGCAGTTTTAACTTATCATCACGAGGCACCGGTTATGACGGGGTTCTCACACGTGTGACCAAAATACGGCTCTAGAAATACAATTAAGAGACCACTGCAAAATTAACACTCTGGATATGCTATTTATATTTATGCGTTTGGGTAAAATGTACATTCTTGTTTTATTCAAGAAACTAGTGACATTTCTGCCAAATTTTGAGTAAAAACATTGTCATTTAGATAATTTATTTTAAGAAAATAATAACTGGTCAAAATAACAAAAAAGATGTTGTATTCTAATGCAAAGAATACAAGTTCACGTAGGTCCCATTGGACCTGAGTTCATCTTCAGAAGACAATTTAAAGCCCTATTCGGACGGGACTAGTTTCACAGGGGGACGTTAGAGAAATTTCTGTTTCACAGACGTACTTTGAGATTTTAATCCCGTCCGAATCTGCCATGTCTGTCTTTTTCTCACACGACCTCTGTAAAAATTCCAGAGCAAATTACCTACTGTTTTTCGTCAAACTCGGCGGTCCTCAGAGAAATCTAATCCCGTCCGAATGCGAATGTCTGTGATTTCCGAAAATGTTTTTTCCAAAACGCTTTTTCTTGTGTGTTTTGGTCAACGTGAACTACCGTACAATCTCTCGCTATCGCGCCGGTATTCAAGTTTCTGCTTTTTGCGCACCGATAATGATGTAGATGTGTTTGGTACACTGCGGGAAAAAAAAAAAAAAAAAAAAAAAAAAAAATCAACAAGAAGAGCCAAATCACGTAAACTGTTAAGACTGGCTGTAATATCAGTTTCAGGTAAGAGTACTTTCATTTCTGCACTTAATTACATAACGTGTAAATTATATAAGTTAAAACTTTTTATTCCAGTGGGTTTATTATAAGAACCCAGTTCTATTAAATCATGATGATAAATGTAGCCTATGTTTAGTTCATATGACCATACGCAATCCATGCATTCTGAACACGTGATCTTCTGAAATGCCCACATGTAAAACACAGACACTCCTACCTCGGTAATAAACACGGAGATGTTAGTCCCGTCCGAATCCGTACATAAAATCACAGACGTAGGTTGATAAGAATTGTTACTCAAACGTCGTTTGGAAAACTAGTCCCGTCCGAATAGGGCTTAAGATATTTGTGATAAAATCTGATGGCTCAGTGAGTGCTCCATTGCCAGCAAGATACTGAACACTTTCAGATGCCTAGAAATCTACTAAAGACTTCAAAACACTGCTTCATGGAGCTTTGAAGCATTACAAATCTTTTGTTTCGAATCAGTGGTTTGGAGCATGTATCAAACTGCCAAAGTCACGGCCCTCAGTGATGAACCATTGAAATTTCAAAACACTTAAGACGTAACAAAGTCTTGTTTACTGAAATCAATGACTGGCAGTTTGACTCAAGCTCCGAACCACCAGTGTTTTGAAACCACCCATCACTAGATATTGTTGAATAAAGTCATTATTTTGTTTTGTTTTTTTTGCGCACAAAAAGTATTCTCTTCACTTCATAACATTGAGGTTGAACCACTGTAGTCACATGAACTGTTTTAAATACTGTCTTTAGTAGCATTCTGGGTATCTGACAGTGTTAATTATCTTGCTGGCAATGCAGGCCTCACTGAGCCATCGGATTTGAGCTATTGGATTTTATCAAAAATATCTTAAATTGTGTTCTGAAGATGAACAAAAAGCTTACGGGTGTGGAACGACATGAGGGTGAGTAATTAATGACAGAATTTACATTTTTGGGTGAACTAACCCTTTAAAGTAAAAAAATCCATGTCACTACCCTTTTAAACTGAATCAAATTTATGAGTTACACCTCTATGCAATCAAAATTCATTCAAATAGATAATTCTGGTGCCATTTTAAATTGCAGATACCTTTGAAAATCATTCCACACAAAGAGGGTCTCAAATCTACATCTTTTCAGGATGTATCTGTAAGTATGAGGGGAAAAGAAATGTTCATTACACTGAGCAAAATTAAATTCTTTCTCCACAGTCAATGCGCAAGTGATTTTTGAAATTGTTCTATTTTGCAAACCTCTTGCCACACTGAAGAACCTTGCAAATTATTTCCAGAATGAGTTTGCAAATGCCTTTTCAGGTCTCTTTGATATGTGAAACTCTTTTCACACTGAAGACAAGTGAAAGGTTTCTCTCCAGTGTGAAGTCTCATGTGAATGTTAAGGTTTCCTTTTTGAGTGAAACTTATTCCACACTGTTGGCAGGTGAAAGGGCTCTCTCCAGTGTGAATTCTCATGTGAACTTTAAGGTTTCCTTTTCGACTGAAACTTTTTCCACACTGTTGGCAGGAGAAAGGGTTCTCTCCGGTGTGAATTCTAATGTGAGCATTAAGGTTCCCATGCTGATCAAAACTCTTTCCACATTGAGGGCATGTGAAAGGCTTTTCTCCAGTGTGAATTCTTATGTGGGCATTAAGAGTTGGTCTATGTGTAAAACTCCTTCCACAATGAGGACATGTGTAAGGCTTCACTCCTGTATGTATTCTCATGTGGCTTTTAAGGCTTCCTTTTCTGTTGAAACCTCTTCCACAATAATTGCAGGTAAAAGGCTTCTCTCCAGTGTGAATGCTCATGTGGTAATTGAGGTTTTCTTTTCTGTTGAAACATTTTCCACAGTGTTGGCAGGTGAAAGAACTCTCTTCATTGTGAATTCTCATGTGGACTTTAAGCTTTCCATGTTGTCTGAAACTCTTTCCACACTGAGAGCATGTGAAATTACTTCTAGTTCCTGGCTTTTTAGATTTTTTTTGTGAGGAAGTCATTTCAGTCGGTGAGCAAATATAAACTTTTGTTATGAAATCATGATGTTTCTCATACTGATCGTTCTCTTCCTTTTCATTCAGTTCTTGACTCTCCTCTTTCAATGCAATCAGGCCTAAAGTGGAGAGACAAAAATAAGTAAACCATCAAAAAAAAAAAAAAAAAAAAAAAAAAAAATGTAGATCCTATTTTGCTGTATACCACTTATACCACCCACTCTGCTGTAAACTCAGAACTTATTCTCATATGATCAACTCTTCAATTTATTGTACCCAAACACACAAATGAACATGAAGAAATATGGGCACTATTTTCTCTAGTACATTAGAAACGGTTGCATCCACCAGATTAATAAAGGTTAGAGAGAAAAGTATTGCACCATAGCACAACAGTATTACCCACGCTCTCAAGAGAAAAAAAATTGTAACCTAGAGCGCAAATGGAAACAAACTCATTTACATGACTTTTAAAACTGTGTGGAAAGACAGTATGTCCCGCTATAAAAAGCTCTAAAAGCAGCCAAGGCCGAGGATCTCTGCAAACTAAGAAAATAACCACAACAATCCAAGGTTATTTAGTACAGTGGCTAGATTAACAAATAATCAGACGTCACCTGAACTTAATATTCCAATTCAGTTTAGTAGTAACGACTTGAATTTTTTTTTTTCACTGAGAAAATTCGAAGTATCAGAAATACAATTGTAGTTATGATGACATGCCACATGACAGTAAACATTTTTAGAGGAGTATTTTTGACTTTAATTTTATCAACAGTAATAGAGTGATTTCTTGAGGAGACTGTCTGCATCCCACAGTACTACAAACACAAGTTATGCCACACACTAAGAAACAAGCATGGATGTCACTGACTAAATCTTTTGAATTAATTTTTTTTGTTTGTTTGTTTTTTTGTTTATGATATGTTTGTAAGTCTAACTTATGTTGCTTTTGAATCTAATTAATTAGTTGAGTGTTGATTAAATAAATTTGATAAACTAGTTAACTGATTAAATAAGCGCAATTTTCTTTTTTTCCCCGAACATAATTCTATTGAAAACTTGCTGCCTTATGTGCGATTTAAATTGTTAAACATTAAATGAATTAACTAATTGATTAAATTGTGCTATTTTTATTTTCCCTAAAATTTTAATTAAGTTGTTTAGGTAAAATTGTTCAAATTATTTAAAAAGTCTAATATTAATTACTTAATAAAAACGTTTGTGATGAATACATGGTAAGTTTTTGTTGTACTGTACGTGTGTTCTACTGTGCTTAAAAAAAAATAAAAATAAAAAATAAGGGGAAAAAAAGACTGTAGTTGTCTAATCTTAATATTGAGTCCGTTATTTTGCTTCTGGCTATAAGAAGTGTGAAGAATGTGGCTATAGGACCCTACGTGAAAGTGCCAATCTCTTTTGCCCAGGCCCGGCCAAAAATAAAATTCTGTCTACACGACTGATCTGATATGAAATAGGATTATTATTGCCATGTCAAATAAAACCACTTTAATTATGACACTCATAACACATTCTTCATTATATCATTCATTTCTGTAGAGCTGAACATTTCAATAAGGAACAAATGACTGAGTTTAGCATTGAGAATGAAACCAACCTGTTTGTTCTTCAGTATCTTCTTGTTTGACTTTGAATTCTTCTTCAATCTTCATGTCTTCACTCTCCTCTTTAATAAACGCCATCTTGATAACTGAATGTCATGTGGATCTCAGCTGCTTCACCAGGAGTTTTTTGTGTGTGTGTCTAAGGAGAGATGTGTAGAATTAAAGAAAAAAACAAAACAAAAAAACATCCAAACTTATTCTTTGGGTGCGTCTCAATCAGCTCATTAGTCAGTGCACTCTTCACATGAACTGTTCCTTGGCAAGTCAAAAACACAGCACAACCAGTGTAAAACCCCACACAGTCCTCATGCCACCCTATAAATAATTTTTTTTTTTTTTTTTTTTTTTTTTTTTTTTTTACACCTATCACTGCCGTGCTTTTTTGAAAACTATTAAAATTGTTTGTAAAAGCTGTTGTGTTTTTTTTCCTGTCAGTGTTTTGACCAGCAGGTGTCGTCAGCGTGAGGCGACTTCAAGCGTTTAGAAACAGTGAATAATTAAGCGACTCATCTGTTTAAAAGCTCAGTTTGTTCCATTATTACTTGTCAGTGACTGAACTCGTGTTTAAGATAAACTGATTCGTAATACAAAGTGAAACGAGAGGCACGTTTTCTGTTACACATGTTAGACGCGTTTTATCCATAAAAATATCGTTCATTAATGTTAAATAAAGGGACGATAGAGCCTTACAATGTTACATTCAATAATAAGTCATTCATTTTACGTCTCTTTGAAAACCGTCTAGTATATTTTATAGTTTTTATATCAATTTAAAAGCAAACATTTGTTAAAAACAAAAACAAACCTTTCTTCAGCCGAATCACAGGCGCAGTAAAGCGGCCCAGCCTTATGACGTCACATCGCCACACCAAAATAAAAGCCCTGTTCACACGCAAAACCCTCAAGTGTATAGACATTTACAGTACAGTCCAAAAGTTTGGAACCACTAAGATTTTTAATGTTTTTAAAAGAAGTTTCGTCTGCTCACCAAGGCTACATTTATTTAATTAAAAATACAGTAAAAAAACAGTAATATTGTGAAATATTATTACAATTTAAAATAACTGTGTACTATTTAAATATATTTGACAAAGTCATTTATTCCTGTGATGCAAAGCTGAATTTTCAGCATCGTTACTCCAGTCTTCAGTGTCACATGATCCTTCAGAAATCATTCTAATATGCTGATTTGCTGCTCAATAAACATTTATGATTATTTTCAATGTTGAAAACAGTTGTGTACTTTTTTTTTTTCAGGATTCCTTGATGAATAGAAAGTTCAAAAGAACAGCATTTATCTGAAATACAAAGCTTCTGTAGCATTATACACTACCGTTCAAAGGTTTGGGGTCAGTAAGAATTTTTATTTTTATTTTTTTGAAAAGAAATTAAAGAAATGAATACTTTTATTCAGCAAGGATGCATTAAATCAATCAAAAGTGGCAGTAAAGACATTTATAATGTTACAAAAGATTAGATTTCAGATAAACACTGTTCTTTTGAACTTTCTATTCATCAAATAATCCTGAAAAAAACAAATATTTTCCTTTCATACACAAATATTTTGTACAATTGTACACATTAAATGTTTCTTGAGCAGCAGATCAGCATATTAGAATGATTTCTGAAGGATCATGTGACACTGAAGACTGGAGTAATGATGCTGAAAATTCAGCTTTGCCATCACAGGAATAAATTACTTTGTGAAATATATTCAGATAGAAAACAGTTATTTTAAATTGTAATAATATTTCACAATATTACTGTTTTTTACTGTATTTTTAATTAAATAAATGTAGCCTTGTTGAGCAGACGAAACTTCTTTTAAAAACATTAAAAATCTTAGTGGTTCCAAACTTTTGGACTGTACTGTACATAAAACACACACACACACACACACACAAAATAAATATTATACATAAAAATCATATATATATTTGGGAGATGTTCCATTTTATTTGGATGCATTTGAACCTAATAATGTCCAGGAAAAAATCACTACTGGGCTACACAATAAACAAGGTTTGTCAATAAAATTAAACCAAGCATATTATTCAAAATCAAATATGCAACAAATCAGTTGGTAATGTTGCGTTTTTATTAATTGAACAAAATTAATTTCTGTGTGTGTGTTTCTATATATATATATATATATATATATATATATATATATATATATATATATATATATATATATATATATATACACACACACTACCACTCAAAAGTTTGGGATCAGTAAGATTTTTAATGTTTTTAAAAGAAGTTTTGTCTGCTCACCAAGGCTTAATTTATTTAATTAAAAATACAGTAAAAACAGTATTATTGTGAAAAATGATTACAATTTAAAATAACTGCTTTCTATTTGAATATATTTTACAAAGTAATTTATTCTCGTGTTGGAAAAAGTTGAATTTTCAGCATCTTTACTCCAGTCTTCAGTGTCACATGATCCTTCAGAAATCATTCTAATATGATGATTATTTCCTCAAGAAATATTTGTTATTATTATCAATGTTGAAAACAGTTGTGTACTTTTTTTTCAGGTTTCCTTGATGAATAGAAAGTTAAAAAGAACAGCATTTATCTGAAATACAAAGCTTTTGTAACATTTTACACTACCGTTCAAAAGTTTGGGGTCAGTAAGAATTTTTATTTTTAGAAATTAAAGAAATGAATACTTTTATTCAGCAAGGATGCATTAAATCAATCATAAGTGACAGTAAAGACATTTATAATGTTACAAAAGATTAGATTTCAGATAAACACTGTTCTTTTGAACTTTCTATTCATCAAATAATCCTGAAAAAAAATATTGTACATAAATATTTTGTACAATTGTAAACAAATGGTTCTTGAGCAGCAAATTGACATATTAGAATGATTTCTGAAGGATATTGTGACACTGAAGACTGGAGTAATGATGCTGAAAATTCAGCTTTGCCAACACAAGAGTAAATTACATTTTAAAATATTTATTAGAAAACAGTCATTTTAAATTGTAATAATATTTCACAATATTACTGTTTTTACTGTATTTTTAATTAAGTAAATGCACCCTTGGTGAGCAGACGAAACTTCTTTTAAAAACATTAAAAATCTTACCGATCCCAAACTTTTGAGCGGTAGTATATATATATATATATATATATATATATATATATATATATATATATGCACAGACTCGCCAGTGGAAAATTAATGACCATTCTTCCATTCTTTCTATATAAAGTTAATGTGGGAATACATAAATGTCTCCAAATGTCACAAATAAATGGCAAGAGGCACGATTGAATATGTATGTGTGTTGTTATTTGATATGGTTTTAATGAAAACTGAAACTAATTAAACACATTTCATTAGCTTAAATAAATGTGATGGCACTGATGAAGGGTTGATCCCGAAAAAGTTTTGCACTCTGCACTTGCACTTTTTGTGGGTTCTGGACAATACATTTGTTGAAGTTTTTTTGACTTCATTCTTGTGTGCGGATCTTTCATTATTTTGGCTTTTGGAGTTATCTTTGGATCTATGCACCATTAGAAACTGTATGTATAAATCTTTGTTTGGACTGTGATCTGGCGCTACACCTTTTTCCATATTAGCTTAAATAAAAACATAACTTATGATTGTTAGAAAAAAAATAATATGTTTTCATACTTTTTTTTTCATTTCTTTTTCGTTTCATCTGCGCCAAGCCACTGCTGATTCTGCAAAACCAGCGAGCTGAGTTTCAGGGTACACCTAGAGCTTCTAATATAATGAATATATGTTTTATATGTGGTTCATTTGTATGTCAACACACAAATTATAGTTGTTTTATTAATTAGCTAAATTTGAAACTTGCCACCTTTACTGTCATAATCACTCACAATCTCTGATTATGTTACCAAATGTTTTAACAATACTGGATGCTGAACACATTGCTTGTTTGGCAGAATTTTTCACTGTGTGCCACACATGCTTCCATGCATCTTCTTCTCTTCGAGATATCACATGCTCCCTGAGGTTGCTCGTAACCGTGGTTGCATCAGCAAGAGTACAACTGGTAGACTAAAGGGCCTTGTGTGCAACATGCACAACACACAGAAAGTCCTCTAATAGAACAAGATACGTAATAAATTCAACCCTATTCACGTGGTCATAGTTTCTAATAGGTATTAATCTTCATTCACTCAATTATTATATTGTAATCTGTTGCAGAGATGCTGTTGTATGAAAATACTACCATGGTTACTGATACTGAAAATCCCTCCATTCACCACCGTAGGTCTCTTTTCCCTGAGCTCAATTTCACAGAATATAATGAATAATAATGAAACATAAACACATACATTTCTGTTATGAACAACAGCCATTTACTCTGTCATATTTTTTTATGTTTCTTGTCATTTTTATTAGGGAAGGACATGCCTGAAGGACACCGCTGTGCCTAATGTTTTTTCTTTCTCCAAGGGCGAAGAACAACAGCCAAAAAGAAGACGCTTGGTAAGTTTTAATGAGGTGGTAAGCGGCATCCCTATTCCTGCTGTAAATAGTAATGTTCAAGATGTTGTGCATGATGACATTGCTCTGACAGCGATTGTGTGTAAGGATGTTGGTTTGGGTAGCAGTGTTCAAGGCAAGAGATTCTTCCTCAAAGGGTATAATCAGAGTGCTTTAGAAGAAACTTATAATTTCAACTGAATGTGCCTCTCTTCTTGAAAGTCTGGATGATGTTCCCCGGAGATCTTTCGGAGAATCCAAAAGAAGAAAAGTCAGTGTTTTGCAAAAACTTAAAGCAATCCGCAACTACGCTGCACTTCTACTCTCCAAAGGCCTATGACTATGTGAGAGAGAAGTTTCTCTCCGCTTTGCCTCATCCTCAGACCATATGAAAACGGTACAGTAGCATCTCTGCAGATCCTGGATTTATTGTTGCTTCATTCACAGCTTTAAAAAGTTGTGTTGCTGAGCAGAAGAAAGTTGGACAAGACACAGTTTGCTCATTGAGAATGGATGAAATATACATTCATAAGCAAACTGAGATTGGCGGGGACCAAATTCATGGCTATGTTGACATCGATGGTGGTGAGATTGAAAATGTTGTGGCAACACAAGCACTGGTCCTTATGGTTGTTGCAATCAATGAGTCATGGAAGATTCCCATTGCTTACTTTCTTATCAACAGCATGACAGGACCGGAGAGCAAACATTATCCGAGAGAGCCTCGTTAGGCTTCATGCAATCGGAGTTAGGGTTGTCTCCTTGACGTGTGATGGACCCTCCCAAAACAGCAAAGATCAGGGAGCTTGGTGCTAACTTGGGCATCATGGACATGAGACCTTACTTTCTCCATCCTGAGGATCACACACAAAAAGTCCATGTGCTCTTGGATCCATGTCACATGCTCAAGCTTCTTCGGAATGTGTTCTCAACAGTTGAGGTTGTGGTAAGGGAAGGTGGCGGTACACCGAGGAGCTCCACAAGCTTCAGGAGAAGGAAGGCTTGCGTCTTGGTAACAAACTAAAAATGGCGCACATTCAGTGGCAAAATCAGAAAATGAAAGTCAATCTTGCAGCCCAGCTCTTCAGCAGCAGTGTGGCTGATGCCCTTGAGTATTGTGAGCAGGAGCTGAAGTATACCCAGCCTTTGATGTCCTAAACAGCCGCAACCCACTTGGCAAAGGACATAAAGCACCCATCAAGCCAACTACTAAACACCGTGCTATGGGTATTTTACACGAAACAGAGTCACTTCTCCGTGGGCTCAAAATGAAAGGAAGAGACAACACACTTGTACATGTGCATTGCACACAGAAAAAGACTCCCATCTATGGTTTCATTGCTTGTGGCAGAAGTGTGATGGGCATCTATGAAGACCTGGTAGAGCAGCCTGCTGCCCCATGCTGATACCTTTTGACTTACAAACTCAGTCAGGACCACTTGGAGTTGTTCTTCTCTGCAGTCAGAGCACGTGGAGGTTACAACAACAACCCCAATGTAAGGCATTTCCGAGGGGCATACAAGCGCCTCCTTGTAAGGCACCAGGTGAAAAGGGGCACAGGCAACTGTCTCCTTCGTGACAACACAACCATCCTTGACTCAACAACTGCGACTGTGAACATCACTCGTCGGGTGGATGTGGAGCCTGTGGAAGTGCTTGTGGCTGGGAATGACTCCCTCTCTGACCTTCCAGATATTGACAATCTGTCTGAGTACAAGGAAGCAGCAATCTCTTATATCACAGGCTTCATTGTGAAAAAGAGAAAGTTACTGAGAAGAATCTCTTCCCACAGCTGCACAATCACGTTTGACGTGTGTAGAAGCTAACCATGTCCATGTTCTGTTGAAGATGGCTTCTGCGTGGTACTGCAAAGTAAGATTAATTCATATAGCAAGGCGGGTGACTGATAAAATTAAAGGTAAGGTCGTCTGCAAAAAAACTTACAAAATGAATCCATTTTTATGGAGATTAAGGGACAGGTGGTTGGTCATTTCTGTGTGTGTGGTTGGTGTGTACAGCATGTTTTTCTATGTGTTTGTCAGAATGTGGACAATTAAAACTTTCTGTAGTTAGCAGACGTTGAACATGGAAAATTGTACTGAGCCTAACTCTCTTTGAACCACATTGTAAATGTTACTTGGGGCCTGAGTAACTTTCAATGTCAGCTGTAAAGGAAGTACGTACATGTTTGTCTCAAATTAACTTCAATGTCAGATTTAACTTGCTGACAAATCAGTTTGACTTGAACATTAACTTGGAGCCTGCATAAACGGGGCCTAAGTATATATATTGTACATAGTTGTTGTTGTCGTTATTGTATGTTAATTTTATTGTATATAGTGTCTGTATAGTGTGTACTGTATATATTTATACATCTACATATAATCCATGTACAATGTTAAGTGATTCTTTTATTGTGGTCTGTTCTTCTTCGTTTAACATTCCTCTAAGCTGTTGTGCCTGTACATGAATGTTCTATATATCTACGGGGGATTAATAAAGAAACATCTTATCTCATCATATACTGATGAAACACTTCTATACAGAGAACCCCACTGATTCCCCGAATGATTCTGAGTTGGAGTCCACATGAACGGGGCCCAACTCTTACAAATCATAGGATGCTGCAATGCTACAATAACATGCAATAATGACAAAGTTGTAAGTTGTACATAGAGCCTTTATACTTGGTGCCTTCCTTAACCCACACAGATCGCTGATTAAACTCATCACAGCAAAATCCCCAGTGTCAAATCAACTCTGCTCAGATTACATATGGTCCCTCTCTATATAGTGTTAAAGTAACACTGAAGCAGAGTTGAAGTTAATGAGATAATTAAGTGATTAAGTTATGATTAAGTTATGATTGAGCATTAGTGATTAACAGTGAATAGTCACTGAAGAGAAACACAATAACTACAAAGGACTTCCAGCCACAGCCTTAGATGAAATCAACTGAACATAAAAGACATTAATTCTCTCAAGATCTGATTAAACAACTCCACAAAAAGCATATTATCTCATTAACTTTAACTTTGCTTCAGTGTTATTTTAACTCTATTAGAGAGGGACCATATGTTCTCTGAGCAGAGTTGATTTAACTCGGGGGATTTTGCTGTGCAATGCAAACGTTCCTTGTCATAACGTTAATAAGCTACGGTTAGATTCGTATTAGCGAGTTACAAATGTTATTACTACTTTACGTTAGTTAGTGTAGTAACGGCTTACGCTAAATATTGTAATTCCCCACACTATATTGATTCACTGGTATCCAGTGCTTTGAGAGATTGTCTTGAATATGACTTTTGAGAAGGAAATGCACTTTCTTCTTCTCATGGAAACTGTCCCCGGCAGAACAGAAATATGACATTGGTAACTGTGAACTGTGATCCACTGATCAGTTATTTGAGTAAATTATCAGTGTTTGCTTCTCTGCAAATTAATGCAAATCTCAAATGCTGCTTTGACAGATGTGTCTGAGTCATTGTGACCGCAGTCCTGCAGTAAGGACAGTCAGTGTCCTCACTGAGACAGTTCATCCTCCGATGCAAACACAAATTGCCTCTCTGAAAAAGAAAGATAGACTTGAAACAGCTTTATACTTTTGTATATAGTTACGTATTAAAAACTTAATTTGATCAATTTAAATTGTAATTAAAATTTTCATGAAAAAATACTGCAATTACCAAGTGCTTATTACAGTAAAGAACATCTCTTATTAAACATAGTCCAGGGGTGTCATGTGAAATACATTTCTTTATGATAATTTTGCAATACATCTGTGTGACAGACCCCAAATGCACCATTTACCTTGAATGTTTACCTTTGCTTTCATTGAGAAATATTCAAAGGCTGGTTGAAGCCGTTTATTGGAGATGATACACAGGCATAGTGCCGGTATTGTAAGGCTGATTTCTACACCAAACTTAGTTATGTAAAAAACACCACATGACAACTCAAAAACATACTCAAAAGGCAAAGCCTTATAACAGTTCCAACCAAAACAGCCTGCCATTTATGGTTAAAAATTGACTGCAAAAAAGGCTGAGGCCACCATGGCATTAGCTATCGCTGAACACTGTTCCATGCTGGCATATGATCACATTGGAGAAGCATGTAGAGCTGCTTCCTCAGACTCCACTGCTGCCATCCACTTCAAAATACACAGAAATAATTAATGGTGATCTAGCAACATACTTTCTGAAAAAGTTGGTCGCAGATGTGGGAGTACGAGAGACTTGCAACTGGTTTTCAGTGTCTCCAAAGTGCAGGAAGGCCTATAACTGTGGGGAGAAACCTTTACAGATAACCAAGGTGTATGCCACATGTTGGGTCTCCATTGAACCCGTGGTTTCGCGCAATTTGGACCAGTGGGAGTAGCTTAGGCTTCATTTCACAGTCACCAAGTCCAGTACACCAAGTATTTTTGGTGTACTATATGCTAAACAAATAGGTTTATCACTACAGAAGCAGGGCTGTTTAATGATTAATCACGATTAATCCCATCCAAAACAACAGTTTGTGTTTACATAATATATGTGGGTGTACTATGCATATTTATTTTGTATTTATAAACACATACATAAATATTTAAGAATTAGTATCATGAATATGTTTATATATAATTTAAGTCATATATAATTATTTAAAAAAATATTAAAAATATTAAAAATTAGCAGCTTTGGTGCAGTGGACTGAAGCTAGCAGTCAAAATACATACGATCGGATATATAGACAATAAATATTAGTTCTGTGCATTTTCAATGTTCTCAATTATCTTAGTAATCTTTAGAGGCTGTTTATCTGTGAATTTTAACAAAATATATCGCAAATTCATTTACCTTACAATCAGAGGTGTAAAGTACTTGAGTAATTTTACTTGATTACTGTACTTAAGTATTATTTTTGGGGATTTTTACTTTACTTGAGTACATTTAAAAATCAGTACTTTTACTTTTACTTGATTACATTTTTTGAGAAAAAAGAGTACTTTTTACTCCTTACAATTTTATTTACAGTCAAAAAGTACTTATTTTTTGGAGATCACTTCATTCTATTTTCTTTTGCTATTACCAAACCAATTGAATTGCGCTGATGACCAGTTTAATTTAATGGTTATTTATTCAATGAGATTCATTTTCACATTCCATGAAATTGGTCAGACATGTTCATTGGTCCTTTGGAAGTGACGTCATGTTGCATCAATTACCACAATGCACAGCACCTTGACCTCAAAGAATATACACTAACAAGAAGCAACACTCAACAGAATGTTCCATTGCAACACCTGCGCCAGCAGCGGCCTTGTATTTCCGCCATTTTGGGGTGAAGGCGACTTGGCAGTCCACTAGTTTCTATGGCAAAATCAGCTGCTTTGTTAAAAAAAACAAAAAAAACTTTTTCACAAAAACGTTTTGCTCTCAGTCAGTTTGGGTTAAAACTCTTTAAAAGATCTAGTATTAGTATTAGACTTATAAACACTGAATTAA